>NW_015551120.1:180672-203455 GCF_001515605.1 Sinocyclocheilus anshuiensis
GCTAAAAAGCCATGTGTTTACTGTGAAACACAGTAGAATTGAATTATATCAATTGATTGTGAAATTACTATTACTAATTACTATATTTCTGTGCCAATCCATGTTAATTTTTACCCGAAAAATGCGCTGTCACTTTAATTCAGCGCGTGCAGCACAGCAAAAATAGACTCGGTGCGTAAACGATCGCTGCACTGCTGCAGACGCGCCGCACCTGGAACGCACTGACGGACCGCAACCGCGTGCAGTGTGAAAGCTCTAATCCGTTAATATGGTTGCGTAAAAAAAACCGCAACGCACACGCACTGCAGACGGAGTACAGGTGCATCTCAATAAATTAGAATGTCATGAAAAAGTTCATTTATTTCAGTAATTCAACTCAAATTGTGAAACTCATGTATTAAATAAATTCAATGCACACAGACTGAAGTAGTTTAAGTCTTTGGTTCTTTTAATTGTGATGGTTTTGGCTCACATTTAACAAAAACCCACCAATTCACTATCAGTCTGTGTGCATTGAATTTATTTAATACACGAGTTTCACAATTTGAGTTGAATTACTGAAATAAATGAATTTTCCATGACATTCTAATTTATTGAGATGCACCTGTATGTGTGAAACAGGCGTAAGTCTATTTTTGCTGTGCTGCACGCGCTGAATTAAAGTGACAGCGCATTTTTCGGGTAAAAATTAACATGGATTGGCACAGAAATATAGTAATTAGTAATAGTAATTTCACAATCAATTGATATAATTCAATTCTACTGTGTTTCACAGTAAACACATGGCTTTTTGGCTAGATTTAAAACAAGGAAAAGTGCACTTTTAGATAAACAAGGCAACATAATAGATGCACGTGTGGTGGTAGAAAAACAAAGTTCTTTAAGACCCACTTGTAATAAAGATTTAAATGCAAAAGAAAAGGCACGGAGAGTCGACTGTTTCTGTTAGTGGTGAGTTTTAATTTAAAATGTTTGTGATAGCTTTAAAGTAAGAAAAGTAGGCTGTATGCTGTGTTTCAATGTGTTGCCATTTGCTTGAGCAACTTATTATAGAAACCTAGAAGTCAAATGCATGAATAATACGTTGTTTATTTATTGAGTTTAAACTAATGTCTATGAAAGATTGTTACTGTACTGTTATAAAAGAGTATCACAATGTTGAAAAAGCTTCTTTTTTTTTTTTTTACATGATTTGAAATCAAAATAATGGATAAATGCTTTGTTTGTGGCCTAAACAACCGCGGATCAGTAGCGGACTGCAAACACGTCCTGTGTGAAAGCGCAATGAGTCTGTGCTGCTTCAGCACCGCATACCTAATGCACACGGACTGCATACGCACTGCAGACAGAGTATGTGTGAAACAGGCGTTAGCCAAAAAAGTGTAACGGCTAACGCTTCCAGTTTGCCAGTACGTGGGAAAGGAGACCAGAGGCCTTTTTTTTTTTTAATGGATGTCAATGGAGGAGAGGCTTCACTACACTGAATAAACAGCTTTTTAGAGGAAACAGCTTATCATTTAATGAATCGACAGCCTATCAACTAATCTCCAACATCTTTTACACTAAGCAATACTTTTGGATTGAACTATTTTTAGAGTTTACACTGGAACAAAATGCCGTTTTATAAGAGAAGTCACTGATTTTTTGCAACAGGTGGGATTCAGATTATAGCATTTCTCATTCATTCCTATGGTATCCTTAAACGGCGATAGGGGTTATGCACAACAGACTTCCGTATTCTGTTAACCTGGTCTCGCCCCTTCCGGTTCAAGCGTTTTGCATATGCTTCGTTAAATATGAAGCAGTTTTACTCAAGATGCCTTCAAAGTAGATACCAAAGATTATCATAACCAATGTCCATCACATATGCGGAATGATATCTAAAAGTTTTTTATTTTTATTCTTTTCACTAACATTTATATAAATTTTTTTTATAAAACGTCAACAATAAAAACAGCTAGCTTGTTTAACTGGTTATCTTAAAAATCCACAGATATCACTATTATTTATTATGGCTGTTAGCACGTTCTCCAACAAGTGGAAGCGATGAGACCTGTTTTCCGGGTTTGGTCAGGTGACGTTTGACATACAGTGGGTACGGAAAGTATTCAGACCCCCTTAAATTTTTCACTCTTTGTTATATTGCAGCCATTTGCTAAAATCATTTAAGTTAATTTTTAATACTTTCCGTACCCACTGTATAGCCTATCGAGTGTCGCACAACTGGCGTGTTACAACACAGGCTGTAATGTGATTGGTTATTAAGGCACACGTGATCCCAAGTTGACCGTTAGGCTTTCTCCAATAGTAAGTAATGCAGACCCTTTTATCTCCCCATAGTAAGAAAATCTCTGCTATAAAGTTACAGGCAGGTGGGTTTGATCAAGGTTGAAGCTAAACTCTGCAGGAAAGTGGACCTCAAGGGCCAGAGTTGAGAACTCCTGCGCTTAATGTCTCTAACTCAGATCCCATGGTAGGTAATTTGGGAGTAAGCATAATAGCAGATCACATGCTTCCACTGACCTAGATTGAAGCAATGTCAAGCTGTTCTGCCAGTTGCAAGTTCTGCCACTGAATGTTCCTCAAAAAACCCTCTTGCTTGCTCACTAATACCTTTTCCTGTTATCATTGTGCCCTTCAAGCATATAGAATTTCATCTAGTTCGCCTGCTACCAAAATCCATGAACACACATATATCTTAATGCTCATAGGCTATGGTATGTACTAGCCTAAGGCAATCTTTATCAGAAAGGTGAAATTCTCGAACAGTGAGTAGGTGGGGTAGAGAACCAGTGCATAAAATGGCAGTGAGGATATTTTTGGTCTAGTTTTTACAGGCCTGACTGAGAAAGCAAAGCACAGGCAGATCCCCAAGACACCAGAAGCAGACCAGGCTTTCAAAAAGCTTAAGGAGGTCCTAGATTCAGTGGCAGTGCTTGACTGACCTTGTGGCTATCATTTCTGAACATTAACTGAAAAGTCTGATTGTAATATCATATTTGTGTTCACATTAAAATTCATAGGCTTACAATACTTTTGGGAAACATAAAATAGCACTAATGAGGCCTACCAAGTTTCATTTCATTTCAATATGCCAAACCACCAGAGCACATGTTCTTTATTTTCCTTTTTTCCCCAAATTGATTCATTTTCAAATGATTAATTTCTAATTATTTTCATAATTATGTAAAATATCTATAAACTTCTTTGCAACAAATGTTGCAACATGCAATGTTTCTTTGCAGCATCACACATATTATTTACCGCAATGCGGTTTGCTGTGTGACCTCCTGACATTTTGTAAAATGTGCATTTTATGTTACAAACATGTTTTTCATTTCTGTGAGTAACGTTACTGACAGAGGTTCTTCATGCCACAGCTCACATATTCAATTAATTTACAACAACATTATCTCTTACCTGAGACAAATACTCTTCATGTTCTTCATGTTTCTCTTTTTATCCAGTTAGCTCTTGAGAGCTAGCTATGTAGTAGTCACTTTGTGAAGTGCAAAAATAAATTTGATTGGTGCAGAATCTTGATGCTTTAGACCAGAATTTTTGACTAGCAAGGGATTTGTTGGGTCTGACACAATGATTTCATATACACTCACTATCCACTTTATTAGGTACACCTTACTAGTACCAAGTTGGACCCTTTTTGCCTTCAAAGCTGTCTTAAGTCTTCACGGCCAAGATTCAATAAGGTGTTGGAAATATTTCTCAGATATTTTGGTCCATATTTACATGATAGCATCATGCAGTTACTGCAGATATGCCAGCTGCACATCAATAATGTGAATCTCCTGTTCCACCACATCCCAAAGGTACCCTATTGAATCAATATCTGGTGACTGTGGAGGCCATTTGAGTACAGTATAGTGAATTCAGTGTCATGTTCGAGAAACCTGTTTGAGATGATTTCAGCTTTGTGACATGGTGCCTTATCCTGCTGGAATGATGACCATCTTGACTTGCTGTGCATTTGGAGATGCTCCTGTGTAATGGTTGTGTGTGAAAATTCCAGTAGATCAGCAGTTTCTGAAATACTCAGACCAGTTTGTCTGGCACCAACAACCATGTCACGTTCAAAGATACTTACAGTATATCTTATTTCTTCTCCATTCTGATGCTCAGTTTGAACCTCAGCAGATCGTCTTGACCAGGGGTGTCAAACTCAGTTCCTGAAGAGATGCAGCCCTGCAGAGTTTTATTTCCAACCCTGCTCCAACACAAATACCAAGTAGTTTTCAAATAAGCCTGAAGGACTTGATTAGCTGGATCAGGGGTGTATTCCAGAAAGCAAGGTTAACTTACCGTCACATATACCCTGAACTCTCAGTTGATTAACCCAAACCTTGCTTACTTGAGGTATGTTGGTTCCAAAAATGCATCCAGGAGCAGGTTATGTTCAGAGAATAAGTTGCTATGGCTACTTGCATACGATTTTGGAGACGTGAGCTCCAAGCCATCAGCGGGCGCTCAGTGCTCATGTATCCGCCGAGAGCAGCCTCACCTCAGCTAGTCCTTCTGACATTTGCCGCTGGCTCTGATGTAAAGTTGTCCTTGTCATATTTCATTTTATTATACATTCAGTGACGATAATCAGAGTATATGTGCACATATTACCTAAACCACATATATTAATATGTTTTACATTTTTTTGGCGTTTTTTTATGCCTTTTATTTAGATAGGACAGTAGGTCGACAGGAAGCAAAGTGGGTGAGAGAGAGAGAGGGGGGGGGTGGGATCGGGAAAGGTCCACGAGCCTGGACTCGAACTCGGGACGCCCGAAGTGCAAAGGCGCTACATGTCGACGCGCTGCAGACGAGGCCATTGGCGCCGACATGTTTTATATTTTTAAAATGAAAACGAAAAGGTTTGTGTTTTATATTTTGAAGAAAACGAAAAGGTAGTGGTGTTTGATATCATTTCGTTTTATTGTAATGAGTGTGCGTTTTTGTGGCTATTAATATTTTAAATGAAACAGAAAAGAGGCAATGCTGTTTGATATATTTCGTTTCACTTTAGCCTACATTCCCCGAACTACATTTTTGCGGCTATTAATATGTTTAAAAGAAAACAAAAAGAGGAACTGTTTGATATCATATTTTGTCGTATTGTATAAATACAGTTAGGATAAGGTGAGCTGACTGACGTTATCAAGTATGCTGCTGTTCCATTTGCAGAATTACCGGACTTGCGTCCTCCCGTCCTCGGGAGTTTGCACTTCCGAGTCGAACTTGCGAAGTCTGAACTACCGAGGACGCAAGTCTGAACTTTGCGTACTTGGTATTGAGAAACGGCCCATGTCTATGTGCCTTGGTGCTGCTACCATGTGATTGGCTGATTAGATATTTGCGTTAATGAGCAGTTGAACAGGTGTACCTAATAAAGTGGCTGGACATATGTTTGCTTTATAGTTGACTGTTAGCCACCCTGCTTTCCAAAATATTGGCATTAGCATGGTCATCAAAAATCCATATCACTAGTGCAGTGGTTCTCAAACCCGTCCTTGAGTACCCCCAGCCCTGCACATTTTGTCTCCCTCATCTATCACACCTGATTCAAATCATCAGCTCATTAGTGGAGACTGCAAGACCTGAAGTGGGTTTGTCAGATATAGAGAAATATACAAAATGTGCAGTGCTGGGGGTACTTCATGGAGAGGTTTTAGAACCACTGCACTAATGCATCCCGTTGTTTTGGTGTAAAATTTCAACTTCTTTGATTTTCATAAGTTATTGCAGTCTCTACCATCAGAAATTGATCTCCTAAAAAATTAACTGGTTTATTCAAAATGTAATGTCTGTCAAGCCTTTAAGCCCATACTGTACAATATATTTAACACTTCCCAAATAGTCTGCACTAAGGACCACAAAAATCATGTAGAACTCAAGTTGATTTAAAAAAATAATAATTATTGCACTATTATGTTATGTATAGATAGTATCCATCTATCTATCTATCTATCTATCTATCTATCATCTGTCTGTCTATCTATTCATTTATTTGTTTGTTTACCAAATTTCATATTTATTTGTATTTTTTACCAGATTGTGTTGTCTGCTTTACTTATTTTCTGGATTCTATGTTTTATGTTTTAATCGTCATAACCAAAAGTGATGGTAAGCAAATAGATACACAACAATATAATCAATTTAATCAATGAAAATATAACAATTTATTTACAACAAAACATTTTCCTTAAAACAATGATTAATTTAAACTTTGATGATATATTACTTAGATAAAGAAAATTGTCATTTTCTTGTGTGCTCACAACAGGAAATAAAACTCAGGCTCATTTGATTTGCATATTTGTAAGGACACATGGGGGAATAATCTGGTAACTGTGGTAGCGGTGTTTCCACAATTAGTTCTCTTGATTTGAACACTTTTAACTCCAGAATTTTTATCTCTGAAAAAGACAACACTACACATTTTGCTATGTAGTGACAAATCAGTCATTTGCAGAATGGAGAATTCCTAATGGTTGCACCAGATGTTGATATAGAGCATTGACTTGCATGGGGAGAAGCCTTCTGTTCAGTTAATATATTTCTTTGACAGAGTAGCTTACAATTCTCTATTCCTTTTTAAAACTGACAATTGCCTTAGTGATGGGCTGCTCTGGGAATTCAGGCAAGCTAAGCAGAGGAAGGAAAGAGAGTAGCAAAAGATAGCAAGTAAAGGGGCAATGAAAAATGTAAGTAACGTTAGCAGGGCCATAAGCAAGCAGGCATGCAGGCGAGATGGAAGAAAGTGAGGCTTGGCTGAAAAGGGAGGAGGGAAACAGAAAGGAAACTAAACATTGGGGGTAGGCTGCTTGAGAGAGGGAACTGCACTTAAATAAGAGAGGAAGGAAAAAATAAAAGAATAAGAAAGAGAGAGAGAAAGGAAGGAGAGGGGAACACAGAAAGGACTGAATAAGGGTATAAAGCAGGGATCCTCAATTCTGGCCCAGGAGATCCATTTTCCTGCAGTTTAGCTCTAACCCTAATCAAACACACGTGCGCACCCTTACATAACAAAAATATATATACTGCAAAATATGTGATATATTACATAATACATTTCCATATATGGGAAACTATTGCTTATATTTTTCAATATACAGCAATATATGCACTGACAATGCATGGCTATATATTGATACATACAAATATATTTAAAAATGAAGACAAAAATGCATCTAATATTGTATTGATCCTTTATTGATTACATATTGCACATACATGTTCCCATATAAATGTGAATGTACTGTATGTACACACATATACACACACGTTCACAGAATGAGTTACAGCAGATTTCTAGTTCCCAGCATGCTTTGCTTCTGACTCTTAAAGGAGAGTACAAATTTTAGAATTAAGTGTTATTGCATGTGTTTTGCTCAGTATTATTATAGGGGGAGATCTGTTAGTGTTTAATGTTGTGTTATTTTGACATTTAAAAGGGTTTCTGGTATGTGTAAGTTTGTGGGATTACCATTGTGCTGAAGAGTAGAGCCTCCATATGATATCACAGACTCTTCTTGATTTTATAAAATGTCTCAGGTTACATATGTAACCATGGTTCCCTGAGTAGGGAACGAGACACTGCGTCCTCTGGGGTCGTTATGGGGAATGCCTCGTCGTGACCCGTGTCTGAAGCATACATTGAAAAAACACCAACTCGTTGGCCGGCGACAGCCATGACGTCACTACCGGTGCGACTATAGTATAAATAGGCGCCGGGAGCACACATCATTCACTTCTTCGTCTGAAGCTTGCGTCCGCAGCATGGCAAGAAACCTAGAGGTGCATACCTGCTGCTGCCATAATAAAGACCCATTTCGAATGTTTACGTGCTTTTCTTCTCTTTCTGCTCCCAGTCGCTGTGGTGGAGCAGTTATGAAATATTGTTCTTTTAAATACTTTCCAGCATTTCAGAAATAAATGTGTATGCAAATTACACCGAAGTACAATGTTACCTTACGGTGTTTGGGAGTGCTCAAATAAACACTGAATTTTGAATCGATTTATTCTCCTAAACTCAGAGATGTGGATTCAGACGGCAATTAAATTACCACACGACCTTGGTGTTTGTCAAAAAACAGTAGGTAATTCGGCCGGGGGTGGTGAGAGAAAAACATCGACATCCTGGATTCGGACGGCATTAAAATCACCAACTACCCCCCCTGTAAATGGTGAAAATCACTTACGTCCCCCTGAGAAGCAATTACCATCCGAATAGGGCTTTAGTGTGTAATTAAATAATTTTCTCCATTATGGAATATTACACAAATCGTTTAGTCTACATAGCCCTTTCAAGGTATAACAGATATTTGTGCTTACAGTAATGCAATCATTTCTCTTCTCGTTTTGTTAGTCTATATGAATTATGGAGTGAGAGGGAAGCTGTCTTTAAGTTATTTTTGTTCCATTTTGCTCGTGTATAATTTAATCTGCTGGTTGCTGGTTGCACAACACAGAGTGCTCTCAGTCCAGGGGGCTCCCAAAGCCTAAGAGACAGCCAGAGTTGCAGGGCAAGCAAAAGGGACCCATCATTTCTAGCACCTCACCCTGTGGCATGAACTTCATCTCCAGGGCTGATCTGAGAGTTCACTTCATGTGCATTTCAACATGTCATTTGAGAAAACTATCGCCAGATACACACAGAAAATCAAAGGTCTTCACTACAACTCCCAAAATAAAAGTTTGGTTTAACTTGAAGAAATTATGACAGAAAATAATGTAATTCTCAAAGTAATAAAAATAACACAGTTTATTAAAACATTATTTTTTAAGGAATATCAGACAATATCACAATTTTTCATCAATGTATTCATTTACAGTGTAAACCTCTGTTGTTTGCCAAAACTGAAAGGAACTGTTCAAATTCCGTTTGATTACATTTTAAAATAATAATAATAATAATCGTTTTCTGCATTAATTTGATGACTACTGTGTGTGTTTTTTTTTTTCGAATTACTATTAAAAACAAAATATTATGTAAACAAAACAACAAAGAGCAATCACACAAGGAGCAGAACTGTGACAGTACAGGCAGAGAACATGGGAAGCTCCGGGATGGATTCTACGGCTGAGAATGAATAGGCAGAGAACACAAGGAGCTTGGAGACGACTTCTGTGGCTGTGACAGGGGAAGCAGACAGCTCGGGAGGTTCCGTAGCAGAAGCGGACTCTGGGACATTCTTCTCAGCTATTGCAGAGTGTTTGGGAGTGGATGCCACTGCCTCAGTGCTGGAGGAGTCAGATGGGGAAGTGTTGATCCACAGAGGAAAATAGAAGGACCTCTGGGACCACTGGACCAGGGAGCATTATGACCACCGGACTTAGGACCTGTAGGGATTTCATGAACAGGACACTGATACGCCACTGAATCACCATCATGAGGCTTCGAATTAATTCAATCAGGAGTCAACAAAGCTTTCTTTGTATCAAGGTAGTAATTAATTCCCTTACAAATTTAAGTAATCAAGTTATCTACAGACCTTAGGAGAAGATCCCTCCATAATGGTATCGGCCATGGGGCAGCTGATGACAGCTGCACTAAGTCTGGGAACCAAGTTTAGTTCTTCCAAAATGGGGCCACCAGGAGGACTGAGCAACCGACTTTCCTGGCCCGTCTGATGACCTGAGGAAGCAGGGCAATCAGGGGGAAGGCGTACAGGCAAGAGCTGGGCCAATCGTGGACCAGCACGTCTCGCTGCATGGAGAAATAAGTTGGGCAGTGAGAGTTGTCTTCTGAGGCAAAGAGGTCGACCTCTGCCCTCTCGAAGACAGACCAGATTTCCTGAACCGTCTGAGGATGTAGTGTCCATTCTCCTGGAGCTACATTGCCTCTGGACAGCATTTCTGTTCCAAGGTTCAGACTGCCCAGCACATGAACCGCTCTGATTGAGAGGAGTTTGCTCTATGCCCAAAGTAGGAGGCGTCGAGCCATCCTGTAAAGGGAATGTGACCTGAGACCACCTTGGTGGTTGATATAGGCTACCACCGTCATGTTGCTGACCAGGATGTGGTGCTCCCTTAAGGCTGGCAGAAAGGTTTTCAGGGCCAGAAAAACCACCATCATCTTGAGGCAGTTGATATGGAGGCACCGCTCGTGGATTGACCAGGAGCCGAACGCCGGATAGCCCTCTAAAAGGGCGCCCCAACCCTTGTTGGAGGCGTCCATCATAACTACCTCCCTCCTGGTTGGAACAGGCGAGAATCTGTCCAAGGGGCCACAGCTTTGATACAGCGATGGGTCACCCTGACGTAAAACCGGCCCAGGCGCCAGGCGTGGGACGGGACATGGGCTTTGAGCCAAAATTGAAGAGGCCACATATGAAGCAGGCCTAGAGGAATCACAGAGGAGGCAACTGCCATTAGGCCAAGCATCCTCTGAAAAATCCTGAGGGGATGTGAAGTCCCTGGCTTGAAAGATGCTGCCAGTCGCTGAATAGCCAGGGACCGTTCCGGCATAAGCCATGCCTGCATCTAGTCTATCACAGTGCCCAGAAAGACCGCTCACTGTCTGGGAGAAAAATGAATCTTGTACAGGCTGATTTTCAACCTGAGGCGCTTCAGATGGCTGAGCAGCAGCGATCTGTGTGCGATTAGTTCCCGTTCTGATCTGGCTAAAACCAGCCAGTCGTCAAGGTAATTGAGGATGCAGATTCTGTCTCAGAGGAGAAAGAGCAGTGTCGATGCACTTTGTAAAAGTGCGAGGGGCCAGAGACAGTCCAAATAGGACTGTGTACTGATAGGCCACTCACTTGACGTGAATCTCAAGAATGGTCTGTGGCGGAGGGTCATGTGGATGTGAAAGTATGCATCTTTCAGATCCACTGTCAGAAACCAGTCCTCGGGACAAACCTGTGCGATGATCTGTTTCAAAGTTCTCTCATAAGAGAGTGATTCAGAAGTCTGTGATCTAGAATAGGTCTGAGCCCACCATCCTTCTTTGGCATGTGGAAGTAGCGGCTGAAATGCCTGACTCGCTGTTCGCTAGAGGTACTGTTTCCACGGCACCTATTGCAAGCAATGTTTGTACTTCGGACCGAAGAACATGAGCTTCGTTGTCCCGTACAAGAGTGTGAATTATACCTCTGAAACGTGGTGGCCTGCAAGCGAACTGGATCAAGTAACCTTGTAAAGTAAAGTAAAAGTAAACTTGAAAGACAGTGATGGGCTGCCCAAACCTTGAACCGGGTGGCAAGAGGTTCTAATTTTATGAATGGAAGTTCGCTGTACGAGGGCGGGGAATTTGCATTCACGAGAGTGAGGAGAGGAGAATGCTTTTTTGTATGTGGGTCCACCATCAGCGGTAAAAGGATAAAACCGCTCGATGCAGACGTGGGGTGCTAATCCTCACGTGTAAAACACACTGGTGGATCAGTGTGTTGCAGGGAAAGTGAAGCACAAAGGACCTATGTCGGCGTGAAATCACTCCAGCCCTATTTCTCAGCCCTGCGACTTCACAGTTTCATCCTCCGAGGCAACGTGAGCGTGGGACTGATTGGGTCACCTTCATTGAAAAGAACGAACCGTGAGCGAAGCAGAGCGATATACACGCTCTCATAATGAGAGTGATCTGCCTCAGTAAGCGTATCCCCAGCGTGAGCGTGGTCCAGGAGAGCGGCGCACTCAAAACTGTAGCTGCCAGCGATATAGAATCATTGGTGACAGCTTTCTCCTTTGATCCACCTAAAAAGATCGAACCGCTCGAAGCAGACTAGGGGTGCTGATCTTTACGTCTAAACACACTAGCAGATCAGAGAGCTGCGTGGAGAGTGTAGCACGCGGGACCTGTGCCGGCGTAAATCACTCAAGCCTGGTCGCTCAACCCATGAATTTGCCGTTTCTTCCTCCGAGGCAGCTGAGAGAGGAGAAATGGGAGGGGCGGGGTTGCCTTTATTGAAGAAAGTGATCCGCCAGTGAAGCGGGGACAGACTCGTGCTTCGCAGTGAAAGCAGCCTGTCTCACCGAGCACAGCCTCAGCGACGCACACACAAATATGAAGCTGTCAGCAATACAGAATCATTGGTGACAGCATTCTACTCCAATCCGCCTAGAAGGATTGAGCCGCTCGTTGTAATGAGGGACACTGATCCTTACGTGTAAAACACACCGGCGGATCAAAGTGGTTGGGGAGTGTGAACACGTGGGCTCTATGCCGGCGTGAGATCACACAACCTGTTTGCTCAGCTTCACGACTCACCGTTTCTTTCTCTGAGCTCGCTGAGAGAGGAGAAACAAGGGTGATGCCTTCACTGAAGAAGGCTGTCAGCGAGCGGAGAAGAGTGAAATTCATGCTCTCAGTGAGAGAATTCTGTCTCAGTGAGCACGCAGACTCTGTGTGGGCACTGCCCAGACAGGCGACGCTCTCACTGTGCCCTTCTGAGCCACACTCGCGGCGCAACATTTGAAACAATGTTGCTAGGAAATTTGCTCTTTTAGCACAGTTGTACAAATACCATAATTAAACTATAGTTAGTGTAGTGGTGTAGTGTGTGTAGTTTGTTTTTATTTATTTTTATATAACAGGCTAAATGTATTTAGTATTAATGAATAAATTTTAATAGTAAAACCATATGGTTAATTTTTTGTTAACGGAAGTTGCAAAAGTAAGTTACCCAGCTTACATAACCTTTCACAGTTACAGTAATTGTGTATTTCATCGGCTTAATTAGGCTAATAACATAAAAAAGCTAAGGAATCATATTATCAGGATGTTAAAATAAACAAAAATCTCACCTTTCAGAGCATACATTAATAAGGATGGCCCAGCCATGTTCGTCACTTTGTGGTTACCAGATTTCCATTGTGGTCTGTTCATATTTGCAGCGCGTTTCTGTTTTTATTTGTGTTGTGAGAATTTGCAACGTGTTTCTGTATTTGGCTGTGTTGTGAGAATTTGAAGCGCATTTCTATATTTGGTTGTGAGAATTTGTAGCACATGTGTTGTAAAATTGATGAAGATGTTTTCTTAATTTGCAGGTGTTTTTTTCATTTGCAGTGCATTGAGCTCTCTCGGCCACTGTAGTTTTCCCTATTTCATTAACAAAAATTGTTTCAAGCAAAGCCACAGCAGTACCATTGTGTTTCTCTCAGCAACATGCAGTAGTTATACCAAATATTTGTAATTCAATATGATACTGATACTTTTTGTTACGATATTAACTATACTGATAATTTCTTAAATGGGTATGTGATTTTTCTAAATAATATTCTATTTAAAAAATAATAAAAATCCTTCCATTTAAACCCAAATCACATCTACATAACATACTGGACATTAATAACAAATTTATCACAAAAGCATATATGAGCAGAATTAATGCTCTTTCTACCAATAATGTAAAAATAATCTTGTATTTTACAGAAATGTTGTGATTAAGTAATAATAATTTATTATAATATAAATATAAATAAAATAAAATTCATCATTGCATCTTGTTGTATATTTTTCTACAGGTGAAAAGTAGCACCACACCTTTCTGCCGTTCTCTCCATCTATCTCAGTTTATTGCAGAAGTGCATAGGCACAGGGTAAACTCCAGGGTAATGTTAAATGCAGCCTAATAACTGCACACATCACAAACCCATCTTTTAAGGCAAATGCTATATGTGGGTGTCATGTCATAGAATGTTTTTATGTTTTTTGTTGAGTGTTAAATACAACTTCAGTCGTATTAAAAATATTTTAAGTTAATTAGAACACTGTAATTTCCACAGTTATTCAAACTGTCACTGTCACTGACTAGCGCAAGTTTAAGCACTCTCTCTCTCAAAAAAACAAAACAAAAAAAACCTCTCGTTCCCATTCAAGTTTGGTCTCTCAAAATTGTGTCATCGTTAAAGTTGTGGAGACAAAAGTTGTGACAGCTTGAGGGAAAGAAGTTTAGGTGATGTGCCTGTGACAGGTCAATCCCTGCGTCCCCTTTCACCTAAACCTCACATGCTTAACCGGAGATGACTATTCGCCACGTTGAAGCACTACAGGAGTACCTCTACCTGCTAGCACCTCACCCCTCCCCCATCCTCCCAAAGAAATCAGCAGTTTGGAGAGAAGGCTTACAAAGGTGCACAGATCTTCATTTGCAGAATATGAGCAGCCCTTGCCTCAGAGCAGCGGCCAGCTGTGTACAGAGCACAGAGAAGTTCTGGTCGATCACAGTTGCTCACTCATTCACATGATATTGACAGTCCCTTGCCATAGAGAAGCAACCAGCTGTGTACAGAGTGCAGAGAAGTTCTGGTCAATCACAGTTGCTCACTCATTCACAGATGTAAGCAGCCCCTGCCTCTGAGCAGCGGCCAGCTGTGGGCAGAGCACAGAGAAGTCCCCATCACTTATTCATTCACACAATAGTAGCAGCCCCTTGCCTCAAAGAAACGGTCAGCTGTGTACAGAATTTATAAAGTTCCATTCGCTCGCACAAAGTAAGCAGCCCCCTGTCCTGGACCAGCGGTCAGCCGTGTACAGAGTGCAGGAAAATTCCAGTCGCTCACTCATCCACTCGATACAAGCAGCCCCTAGCCTCAGAACAGTAGTTAGCCATTAATAGACAAAATTCACTCACTCACTTTTTACGCAATGTAAGCAGCCCTCGGCCTTGGAGCAGAGACCAGCCATAACAGATAGAGAAGTTCCAATCTCTCACTCATTCACACAGTGTAGGCAGTCCCCTGCCTCAGTGCAGCGATCAGCCATGTACAGAGGACAGAGAGGTTTTCCGCTGCTCGCTCACTCATGCGGCATAAGCAGGCCCTGTCTCAGTGCAGCGGTCAGCTGAATAAAGAGCACAGAGAAGTTCCTGGCCACTCGCTGTGACGTGATGTGCCTCGGCCACTTGCTTACTCACATAGCACGCTCCCCATGTCAAAGTGGTGATCTGTCATGTATAGTAAAGGCATCCCACTTCCCCTGTGATGCAGTATAGGTAGCCCTGCCTCGTATAAGCACAAAATGCTCTGCCCGCTTGCTGTTTTCCCAACGACTATACCATTATTTTCAGTGTTCTTCCTCTATGCCCAGTGCTTTCCATGACTGTTTTCTACCCCAGCCTCAGCCTCTTGCACTGAGCCTGAGCCAGCTATGGATCTAGTAAGCTCAGTCAGGAAGTGGCGGGTTACACATACAAAGTACAGGCTGACCCGTTACAACTGTGTTATAAGCTATAAAACGCCTCAGTGTTTCAAGTGCACTATTAATGCTTACTATGTTCAGATAGTCCATATCAGGAGTGTTTCTGTATTTGCTTCAGAGGCACAGCGAACCGCTTTGCAGTCCCTATGATTGAGTAAACATTTCTGTGTACATACATGGAATTTGTGATCATGGCCCCTCTTAAATGAGTGGAGCTTGCATGCTGAACAATCTGGATGAATGACTGTTCAAGTTTAATTCAGAGAGTGTGTTTAACCATCACAGACTTCTGCTATCAACCAGCCAGAATACCCTTCTTAGTTGTGCTGTTTTTTCATACGGGTCCTGTTGATGTGTAGAGTACGGAACTGCTGCCGTTGACCTTGGCATTACTGTTATATTAGCAATTGCTGGTGACCACCAAGGTGAAGCAAACAGAGCTGAGACCCACCACGGTGGAGCAGGTGAACTGTAACACGGAGCACAGAGACGTTAGAAACAGCCTCTGTGGCCATAACTGGACAGGCAGAGAGTTCAGGGATGATCTCCGTGGTCGCTACATGGCAGGCAGAGAATTCACGGATAACATCTGTGGTCACTACATGACAGGCAGAGTTCAGGAACGGCCTCTTTTGCCATGACAGAGCAGGCTGAAGGTTCAGGGACTGCCTCTCTGGCCGTGACAGTACAGACAAGGGTTTATAGAGAGCCTCAGTGGCCGTGACAGGACAGGCAGAGGGTTCAGAGACGGCCTCCTTGGACATGACAAGACGGGCAGTGGGTTCAGAGACAGCCTCCTACTTTGGAGGAACTGTATGGGATGCTGCCCCCTGTGGAGGAGCAGTAGCGGATGCCGCCACCTCTGGAGGAGCTGTAGAAGTGTGTGCGGCCCACAAGATGGCATCAGCCATCAGGGGCAGTGCAGCTGTCAGAAGGAGGACCGAAAGACTTGAGAGCGCTGAGGCCGCGGGGATGCTGGCCACTTGCACCGACATCAATGGTGGGTCCGTCACATTGGAAATAAAAGACCTCAAACATCTCAAATGCCTTGGGACTGCCTTGGTAGCTTCAGGTGCAACGTTCATGAGAGCCGGAAACATTGGTGTGATGTTCATGACGGCTGAAGACTTTGACTTGGCGGCCATGACGGCTGAGGGCCCTGGCGTGGTGGCCATGACGGCTGAGGACCCTGGCATGGTGGCCATGTCGTGAAGCAGTTGTGGCATGGTGACCATGACAGGATGAGGCGCTGGAATGGCAGCCATGATGGGATGAGACTCGGGAATGGCAGACATGTCGTGAAGAGGCTCTGGAGTGGCAGCCATGACAGGACGAGGCTCTGTAGTGGAGGCCATGACACGAAGCTCTGGAATGGTGGCTATGTTGAGATCCAACTCCGCCTTCCCTACAGTGAAGGAGGATCCCCAAAACTGCAGAACAATGTCAATATATGTGCCAGGGCCCAACTGGGATCTTCCTCTGGCAACTTTAGTCTAATGTCCACATCTAGTCAAAATAAAAGTCCTAAACACAAGACAGGGGAACACAGCACTGGGATTGTGACATTATGTTTGAATATCTGTCATGAAAAAAAAATTTTTTATGAGAGGTAACATTTAAATCAGGAGCGGTTCTAGGATTTTATCCACAGTGGGGCTGAGCCCTCAGACAGACCATTAGATACAAAGTTAAAAATTGCCTAAATAAACGTTTAGTGATTGTGAAAAACATAATTATCTCACTAATGAGTTGAATTTAAAAACTGACATGTGTTTAAATTATTGTATAAGTTTTTACTTGAGTGTTGATTGTTATATCTAAAAATAAATAGCAATTGAATTTAATAGTTTAGACTCTTGTTAATTGTTGTTAATTTTAACTTTTAATATTATAGTAATATACCAAGTGATGAGGTTCCTGGCATATTATACAGTAGCTGAGAGATTGTTTTCCATAAGAAAATCTGACATGTACTTCACCTGAAAAAAAATATTCAAACAAACTGATATTGAATCAAATTGAGATTAAAATCTAATCTAATCAAAAGCTTGTGAATATGAATCAATTCATGAAATGTGTCAGTACCCAGCCCTAATTTTTATGTGCACAAGGAGACATAATGTGGCATTATGGCCCACACAGAGATCTGATCTCACCAGAGTCAGTCTGACCACAAGGCTATGTGGTTGAACTATTCCATTAATTAATATTGACGCAAATTACACCAGTTTCCGGTCTTAGGGGGTAATAATAAATAATAATAATAAAATTAAAAAAAATTCTCATCTACTTGATTGAAAAAGCAAAAGTTCAGCCAAAGCCAAAGTCAAAATTCAGCAGCCAGCTAATCAATTATTCAGTCTTGAAACTTTTAATATACATGCAGGATGGCTGAATGAAACTGTGTACTGGACTAGAATCTAAATTCCTCTTTTAATAATTGACTATGCCTGGGGTTTTTCTAATGTTCAAGAAACATTTTCTGCCATTGTGAACTTGAAAATCTTTTATTTAACTGCTGTTAGGCCATTTGTCTGATTAACTAGAAAAAAGTAAAGACCAATATTTTGTAAAAACAAAATAATTTATATTTGTTAAATCAGGAAGCCATGAGCCAATATGTTTTTTGGCTGTGTTTGACCTGTTTGACACCAACACAACTGTATGCATAGCATACACAGGATCCATTTTTGTAGATATCGCTTGTTTGGTAATGTTCTCCACACATGTGCTTGGACCGCCAATGATGCATATAAATGTACATGCCTCTCCTCAAGGTCACTATAACACACAAATATTTTCCATTCTGAATAAATGCTGTGCATTGTGAGTTAAGCAAAGTGTTATTTTAGGGAATGAGTGTCCACCCTTCTCTCTGGTTTCCACAGCCAAGGTCATCCATGCCAGGCTGTGCCGTCCTGCGATTAACGGTCTTGTCAATGTGTGACAAAAACCATTAAGATTTAGGTAGATAGTACAGCTGGAAATGCTGAGGATCACACTTTTTATTACCTTGACCAGATGGCTTTGCGGCACAGGGACTTAATACATGTGTAGTATGTTTGTGTGTGTGGAACAGTTATGTTGACTTCCTTTATGTCATTCTAACAATGAAACAATAAAGCAATACAGGATCTACCATCACTTCAAATTATCTGTGAAATTTTTGTAAGGTTTAAAACATTGAAGCCCTTGTTCAGCTCATTGAATCCATTTTAACACTCTCTCCCTCTTTGCCCCTTTAGCCAGAAGACTTTGAGGCTGTTCATTCCCACACCTTCAAGGCTAAGACCTTTAAAAAGGCCAAGAGTTGTGCAGTATGCAAGCAGGCTTTGACGAAGGAGGGCCTGGTCTGCAAAGGTCAGTACTGCCATTAGAACAGATTCTATTAGGTTACTAATACGTTGGCGATATACAGTACTAGGCTTCAGCACCTCTCCTTGTATATCTCATCAAAAATGGTCTGTGTTAATTATATCTGGTTATCCAAGTCTGAATTTGTATATTTGATATAACATTTTTCTTTAAAAAATGTGAAAGAACAAAACACCCATATTTTCTGTTAAATTTAATTATCTGTGCACAAACTATTAGCCATGCAAACGTAAAGTTACATTAGGCTGCTGTTTTACCCTACCTAGGAACTAGTGTAAACAAAAAGCCTTTTTGGATGGTAGACAAACAAGATTGAAGTGGGGTAGCTACTGGAGCTTGACCAAAACACCACAGAGCTTGACTAACTCACTAGCCATCTATTACTCTTTTGTTCCTTCCATCATCACACTGTCCTTGCCTGTTTCCTCTTTTTTTTTCTACTAATTGACAACATTTGTGATACAGTGAAATTCACTAAAATTGATGCATAACAGAGCTTCAAACACAGCAGAACACCTAGAAACATCTGGGGCCAGATTTACTAAACATTGCAATCCTATAAAAGTGACGATGGGATTGGAATATTCTACTAACAATGTGAAAGTCTACTAACAATGTGAAAATTGAAGAATACAGACACAGCCAGTGCATTTCAATAATGACGAATAATGGAATCTAGGAAGAGCAACGCAAATTAGCTTATGGTCCCAAATGAGCAGAGCCGATGATAATCAGGTGCATGTAATGTAACAACACAGGTGCAAACTTGGTTAAGACATACTTCTTTTTGGGCATTAGATAATGGTGCAAATACCAATAAGCTGACAACCTCAATCTTAGTAAATCACCTAATACTCTCCATCCATACATTTTCGTTTAAAAGGGAAACTCCTAGAAATGCATATGCAATAAGGTCAGCTGCAAAAACCATTGTGGGTATGCCTTTTCATTGCTAATGTTTCATTGCATGCTTTTACTAAATCCTAAATAAAGTTACCAAATAAAGTTTAACGCCAAGAGTTGTTAGTAAATCTGGTCCCTGCAGCATTAATTACAGCATTTTTAAAGAAATTATTTTGAAACCAACAAATCTTTCGGGGATTAAATCTATTGTTGTTAAATGAATTTCTTTTCATAAGTATTTGCAAGCAGAGGTTTTCTTACAGTATATGAGAAGATACCAAACTCCATGGTTTTAACACTGGAGAAAGCATAACAGCATAACGGTCCACTTGGATAATGTGTGCCTCTTAAACTAATCAGATTTGCCTTGACATCATTGAATCACTGTTTGTGGATAACTTGGGAGTAGCACCATAAACTGAATTGTTCATCACTTCTCTTATAAAACTTTTTTTTTTCTTGTAAAGTCCATATATAGCTCACTCCAAAATAAATATTTGTGAAACATTGAAGTTTAGCGGACAGGCTGTCAGTTCATTAAATAATAAGCTGTTTCTTCACAAAAGTTGTTTGCTCGGCATACTGATTCTTTCCTCAACATTAGGAATAGGCATGAGAACCTGCACACTCAAGTACTCAGAAGTGACAGCAATGATCAATCATGAAAATGAAAACAATCATGAAAACACTTTGATAGTGAAAATAGTTAAGTCTAAGTTTGTCATGCCAATCGATCATATACTGTACATAACATTATGGTAAACACTTGTAATATAAAATTGTAAATTATTTGTGCCTGTGTTTTAGCACATTGAGTGCATCTCTCAACTGTCTGCTCTACCCTCAAGTCTCCTCGAAAAGACAAAAGTACTTTCGGGGGATCTGGCGAAAGAACAGAGAGTGGATTGCCTTTGGTAACTCTACACTCTCATGCTCGTCGACCAGCAAAGAACCGCGTCAACAATGCTAGTCGACACCTGCTACTTCCATTGAAAGACTTTCGCCACCAAACCCCTAGGGAAGTGCTTCAGCTGTTAGTCAGGTTTCCTAGGGAATGGGCCGAACTACCTCCAGTGTAAACCGGTGGGGCTACTGAGAGAGTGGGGAGTGCCTCTCTCAGTTACTCTCTACAATATTCCTACAGTTCTAGCAAGGAAACGTAGATGCATATACACTTTCAGCCAAAGTGAAGGGAGGAAAGGACGTGACGTGTGGTGTCCCATACTTGGAATTTGTGCTCTGCATCCAAGTGCACACAGACAGCAGTGAACAAACCCAGAGCAGTGGGCAGCCAATGCTGTGGCACCCAGGGAGCAGTTGGGGGTTCGGTGCCTTGCTCAAGGGTCTCACCTCAGTTGTGGTATTGAGGGTGGAGAGAGTGCTAGATATTCACTCCCCCCACCTACAATCCCTGCCGGACCTGAGACTCGAACCCACGACCTTCGGGTTACAAATCCGACTCGCTATCCATTAGGTCAGGACTGCCCCAGACTGAGAGTGACTGAGAGTCAGCCATTAATGCAACTATGTCCACTTTTTATACTCTGTCATTCCATTACTCATCATGAACCATTAGAAAAGGTGTTAACATAGTCCCACTATGTCCACACTATCACAGGTATATACTGAAGGGAAAACAGATGAGGAAGTGGGATGCATGTGGCAGTAATGCACACTCTCTTCATCTGTACAAGTCCATTTGTATGTGATAACAGGGAAGCACATTGATACTACCTCCGTACTTCTTGTACTACAGAAGGGTAACATATAGACCAGTGAGACACTAACAGCGGCCAAGCTCAGTCTTCCTATTCTGTAACTACCCCTTCCCTCACGTATCGCAAGGGAAGTACTTCTATCTTTATGAATGCGAATATATAGGAAACACATCTCCCTTCGCACTCCAAATAATAGACAGGGTGACAGGTGAGGTAGTTGGACGTGAGTGGCAATTAATTAATTAATGGAAAGAAAACTATTTGCTCAACTGTCCCTTCACCCATCCTTAAACCCCCTCTCCCTCCTGGGTAAATGGTCTAAGTTGACTCAGAGTGTCAGTAACTCAGGCTACTGTGCTTACATACTGCATTTATTATATCTCAAGGATTCATTGTTTTAAATTTTTCATGTTTAGTATCATTAATATCATTAGTATCATAGTATCGCTGAGGGGTGTTTCTCCCTCTGGGTCTGTGAGAATGTTTTCCCTTCTCTGGCCAGGTGTGACCCTCGGGTCATGAGATCCTGAAAAACCAATGGGTTTTTTGTGTTTTTACATCTGACTGAAAGTTGTGCTCATAGAACACACATTATAGTTGTTTGAGCTACTACATGTACATACAGACTAGTTGAGTTTATTCTTAAAACACATGATTGCTTTTTACTGTAAGTGTTATATAAAACACTTAGGTAAAAGGTTGTAGATGCTATCTGTCTTGTGTAAAATTAAAATAACTGTAATACTGAAATTGTCCAGAAATTTCAAATCACATGTGTGACCACGTTAAATTTGTTTGTCTCCTGTGTGGAACACTTGGGTATTTCCCATATAGCTACAGTAATCCATGTACAGGAGCATAGAATTGGCTGCAATGTGATTCACAATTGCATTATCCTTTCTGAATTGGCTTCTAATTGTTTTATTATGTAATTAGAATGATACATTTTTATCTGACAAATAAAATGTTATATTTGTTTTATTCTGAACTCTCCTGAAATCATTATGATTAGTAGATCATGTGGAGGCTGATGTTACCTCAAATCTGTGTCCAGGATAGGACAGACTAAAGGCACATTACTGAGCGTGTAGTAGACATGCCATTGGAGATCTTTTGAATTCTGTATATCACTGACTTAGAACAAAAAATTGTAGGTTGTTAGGTCACTTCAATACAACTTGCTGAGCAAGCAGTAGGCAGCTATCTGAAAGGTATAGGTTAATCTTGCACCCTCTGACTAAGTTCGGATTGGCGAGTTTGTGATTGTGAGATCCATGTACGGCCAACGTGAGACTCAAATGCGACATCAGGTCCTAATGAACGAATAATTGATCAAATATCTAAATTAATGAATAACCATTATTTGTGATCAGTTTTTAATTAGAAATACAGTCTAAATTTACTTGTACCTGAAAAAAAAGTACCTGAAAGCCATACTCAAGTAAAAGTACAGATATCTTACCAGAAAATTACTTTGGTAGAAGTTGAAGTCACCGTTTAGAATATTACTTGAGTAAAAGTCTTAAAGTATGTGATATTTATTGTACTTAAGTATGAAAAGTATTTTTAATCTTAAACATACTTAAGTATTAAAAAGTAAAAGTACAAGTAAATGGAAAATGGAAAAGCAAATATATATATA
>NW_015551120.1:203589-223835 GCF_001515605.1 Sinocyclocheilus anshuiensis
ATATCTGCAGAAAAACGGTACTCTTTGCGTGATATAGATTGTTAACTATATTAAATTATATAAATATAAAAAGCATACAGAAGCAATTTTGCCATCTACAATTTAGAATGCCTGGAATTTTGAGTTTAAATAGACTAATAAATCAACGTGCTTGCACTCTGTGTGTGTGATTTGGTGATAGGTATAGCCTACTTGATAATGTCAGATTGCACATCATTACAACAACACTTACCATATTATCGCAGACGATGCTGTATCGCATGCCCCAGACTCGAATTGAGTGGGAAATGAATCATCCGCAGTTGTGCACGCACTTGTTCGCACATGAGCAAAGGTGTTTTTAGGAGTCTAACTTGCAAACGCCAGACCACTGATTCGTCAAACCTGCTTTCCTGCAGTCAGTGTTCTTCTGGCTTCTGACTATTTTGTAGTAAGTAACTAATATGCTTGTCTCGGAGTAAAAGTATACATTTTAATTGGGAAATGTAGTGGAGTAAAAGTAAAAGTTGGCTGTAATATAAAAACTCAAGTAAAGTAGGCTACAGATACTCCCAAAAAATACTCATCAGAAGCACAAATAAAAGACCTTCACGCATTATAACTTCGCCCACAGCATTGGATTCATAATGTAATATGGGATTACAGAGGGAACTACCTCCGAGCTTCCAGAGGGGGCAACAGATAAAGGAGTGTGTCGGAAGTGGCGGTACGTGGGACGGGAGCATTTATGAACCGCATGGAAACGCTCATCAACTCTGGAGCATTCCTCTTTCTCTACCGACCAGTCTAACTTATGTCTAACAGTGGCATGGGTCATAATGTCCAATGAATCCTCATACGCGGATGCAAGGTGTCTCACTGTCAATGTCTCACTGGATACATCCACCTCATCTCCTATCACAACTAACTCCTCAGAGCTAGAGTGGGTCAAAAATCATGCTCTCTGCCGGATCCGTAGAGGCAGCCAATTGACGTTCACAAAGAGCTTGATTGACAGGAAATCTGACCAATCATAATGCCGAATCTGCCATTTTGTCCGACAAACCAATCAGATAGGAGAGTAGATTAACTTTGATGGACTTAAACTTGAAAAGTTGTGTGTATTGACGTCTTTCCACGGTTGAAATAAAATATGTTCTGATGTTCATTCATTCATTTCATGCTTTAGGTAAATATGAAAAGACGAGAGGTTCACGTGCCGCTTGAACTGAGGCAATACAGCAATCTGTCACGATACGTTAAAGAGCCACAAAACAGTATTTATTGTTTGAATTTCTTAAAAAATTACAGAATTTGAAAGCTGAGACCTTGTTTCATACCAGAAGTAACCTGCTCTGTCAGTCGGTGTGTTGTCAGTTTCCTCTTTGCTCTGCAATGTATTTTTCTCTGTGTGAGAACATGATGTGTGGTGTGAGGTGTGAGAGCGGCATGGCTTGTCGGACATAGCAACAGTAACTAAGGAGGGCAGGTTTTTGCGAAGGGTCAGTTGCATTTCTGTATCCATAATGAGAGGCATCTGAGCTAGTAATTGAAGACTGAGAAAGGGTGGTAGTGGAGGTGGGAGTGAAGCATTGAAGTTCCACATTGAAAGGGAACAAACATATTCCAATAATGTTTATTTTTCAAAAATATTGACCATGTATTATTAATAATTTAGCAGTGTTATTTTTCTTGTCATATTTGTTAACAGTATGCCGGAACATTTTACAAAATTTAACAAAAATAAACATCTCTAATTGGCATCCAGTAAAAAAAGCAGCCTTGTCAGAATCTTGTGGGCAAAGAGAGGTACCCCTCTCTCTACCACCCTGTTTCTTGTCAGTTCTCTATACTGAATAAATACCAAAAATAAATCTTTAAAAAAAAAACTGCCTCATCTCCTTGTCAGTGTACCACTATGTCATGCTTTTTGTGTTTATCCTCAAGGCTCCCCTTATGGGGACTGACTCTGCTACAAGTACTCTGCTACTGTTTGCGTATTATAGTAATCTGGATATGCCAAATGCAGCATTTATCAAATGGTTATTAAAATTCATTGCATTTACATAATTATATCCAACATTGTGTTAGGTCATGTAAATGCCTGAAACTTTTTTATGGGTTATAAGGTAACCATTAGGTTACCCTCTTTTTTAGGTCATTATGTATTTGTTTGCTTATTTCTTTATTTCTTTATTTATTTTCTACCAAAAAATACATGAAAAATATTGGCACATTTTTGCCCATTATTTCACTATGCATGTAAACACCATTACCAGCATTCTGGCATCTTATTCAGTGTGTATTCAATTTCATGTATTGTCATGTATACTTATATCAGTGTCGTTTGGAGGGCAGTGTTTTAGAAACAGAGTTACAGAGTCCTTTATTTCTGTGTAGTATTAAAAGTGCACATAGTAATTTTGTACTTATAATAGTACTTAAGTTTGAAAGTTTAAAATTGTGTACTCTCAAATGAGTTAAAGGTTCCAGTCACATCAGAAGCCTATTGAAGCAGATTTATTTTATGTGGAGCAGGTCACCTCTAGGGGCTGACATCATGATCACATAACCAGCCAAATATTGTCCACTTTTCTTTTTTTTTGGCAATTCCCATTACTGGATTCTTTCTCTCCTGGAATAACCATAAAGAACCATGGCTAAATAGCACATATAATAGTTCAAATAGTGCATTTCTACAATGGCATGGTACAGTTTATTTTTTCTTCAGTAGTAACACCATACAAAAAAAAGAATGATTATTATATATATAAATTACATATGTACATTCAGTCTAACGCTACATGACACAAGCTGATAAGTCCTTGACTTCTATTAACCAATCAATTTGTTATTATTATATTATAATATATATATATTATATTATATTATTATATTATTTATTATATTATAATATAATAAATATTATATTATACAGGGCCGTTTCTAGCCATTTTGAAGCCCTAGGCGAAATCCAAATTGCCACCACCCAAATAAATTTTATTATAATTTTTATTATTTGGATTTGAATACGTTTAGATATTATCAATGACTAGTTTTTGTCTTTATCTGTTTTCTGTTTTTGTTTTTTTGTTGTTGTTGTTGTTTTTTTCATTATTTCAGTCAAAACTATAAAATACTTTGTTACCCCAAACTACATAAAAAAGCTTGATCAGTCACATAAAAGCTCTGCCCACATGACGGTGCTCCCATTAAGCGCTGTTAGAAGTGAATGAACTAATTCAGCATTTCAACGTTCAACGCTGTATGCGTTAAATTCAACAAAGCGGTTTAATCAAGGATGTATTGATCTTGTGAATTAGCTAATTTTACTATACCAATATTTATTAATTGGCCATTAAAGTTTTATATATGAATATTACACAACGCACTGATCCTTTAACAATGCATTTGCGTAAAAAACGCACACCTTTTGGACCAATTTTGCAGCATGATTTCTCGACTGCCACAAATATTCACTTTGTGTGTACGTTTTACTGTACCAATATTTTAAATTGGCCTTTGAACTTAGCTTTATTGCATGGCAAAAAAAAAAAAAAGTGTTACTTTGCTAAAGCACTGACAGAACCCATTGATCTAATGGTGTTGCTGAGTGCTCCAAATGCAAACTTTGCATGCAACAATCCGGCAACAATTGGCAGCACTCTGATCCAATGTCATACAGGCATTGTCAGATTGACAGTACTCTAGCCCAATGATGTTGGGGGATCCAGTGGGGGCGGCAAACATATTTCAGGGTAGCCGTGCCACTTTTTATCACAACCCTGCAAAAATGTAGTGCCAGTAAGTGCGCTCATTGGCGCCCCCTCCTGCTGGTGGCCCCCTAGGCGTCACATCACATCACATTTTGTTTGTTTGTTTGTTTGTTTATTTATTGATTGTTATAAAATTCTACATGGTGCTGCTGATAAGTCTTTGACCTTAACCTGCTAGCGAGTCACAATAAATACTCCATGGTGTGAGCTGACTGGTCCTTTATCTGTCAGCAATTTTTCACTCTCACATTCAACAGTTTTGTCTTGAATAGTCACTTGATGGTAAGCTGGTCTCACTGCAGCTTGTTATGGGAGTTCTTTATCCGATACCTTCTTCCATCCCAGCACCACCTGTCTAGATCTGCTTTGGGAAATTTGGGTACTGTATGTCTATTTGTTCAACCACAGAAGTGTGTTATATGCTCACTGCAGCATATCTGTGTATGATGTGACATAGCTTTAGCTGTTAGGCTATAGAAAAGTGCACATAGTAATTTTGTACTTATAATAGTACTTAAGTTTGAAAGTTTAAAATTGTGTACTCTCAAATGAGTTAAAGGTTCCAGTCACATCAGAAGCCTATTGAAGCAGATTTATTTTATGTGGAGCAGGTCACCTCTAGGGGCTGACATCATGATCACATAACCAGCCAAATATTGTCCACTTTTCTTTTTTTTTGGCAATTCCCATTACTGGATTCTTTCTCTCCTGGAATAACCATAAAGAACCATGGCTAAATAGCACATATAATAGTTCAAATAGTGCATTTCTACAATGGCATGGTACAGTTTATTTTTTCTTCAGTAGTAACACCATACAAAAAAAAGAATGATTATTATATATATAAATTACATATGTACATTCAGTCTAACGCTACATGACACAAGCTGATAAGTCCTTGACTTCTATTAACCAATCAATTTGTTATTATTATATTATAATATATATATATTATATTATATTATTATATTATTTATTATATTATAATATAATAAATATTATATTATACAGGGCCGTTTCTAGCCATTTTGAAGCCCTAGGCGAAATCCAAATTGCCACCACCCAAATAAATTTTATTATAATTTTTATTATTTGGATTTGAATACGTTTAGATATTATCAATGACTAGTTTTTGTCTTTATCTGTTTTCTGTTTTTGTTTTTTTGTTGTTGTTGTTGTTTTTTTCATTATTTCAGTCAAAACTATAAAATACTTTGTTACCCCAAACTACATAAAAAAGCTTGATCAGTCACATAAAAGTAATCAGACTCCAGCTACTTATTCCTTTGTTACTCTTTGACGCGTGAACTTCGTCTTTAAATGATGCAACGCTCTGCCCACTATGTGCATGACGGTGCTCCCATTAAGCGCTGTTAGAAGTGAATGAACTAATTCAGCATTTCAACGCTTCTGTAAGTATGCGTTAAATTCAACAAAGCGGTTTAATCAAGGATGTATTGATCTTGTGAATTAGCTAATTTTACTATACCAATATTTATTAATTGGCCATTAAAGTTTTATATATGAATATTACACAACGCACTGATCCTTTAACAATGCATTTGCGTAAAAAACGCACACCTTTTGGACCAATTTTGCAGCATGATTTCTCGACTGCCACAAATATTCACTTTGTGTGTACGTTTTACTGTACCAATATTTTAAATTGGCCTTTGAACTTAGCTTTATTGCATGGCAAAAAAAAAAAAAAGTGTTACTTTGCTAAAGCACTGACAGAACCCATTGATCTAATGGTGTTGCTGAGTGCTCCAAATGCAAACTTTGCATGCAACAATCCGGCAACAATTGGCAGCACTCTGATCCAATGTCATACAGGCATTGTCAGATTGACAGTACTCTAGCCCAATGATGTTGGGGGATCCAGTGGGGGCGGCAAACATATTTCAGGGTAGCCGTGCCACTTTTTATCACAACCCTGCAAAAATGTAGTGCCAGTAAGTGCGCTCATTGGCGCCCCCTCCTGCTGGTGGCCCCCTAGGCGTCACATCACATCACATTTTGTTTGTTTGTTTGTTTGTTTATTTATTGATTGTTATAAAATTCTACATGGTGCTGCTGATAAGTCTTTGACCTTAACCTGCTAGCGAGTCACAATAAATACTCCATGGTGTGAGCTGACTGGTCCTTTATCTGTCAGCAATTTTTCACTCTCACATTCAACAGTTTTGTCTTGAATAGTCACTTGATGGTAAGCTGGTCTCACTGCAGCTTGTTATGGGAGTTCTTTATCCGATACCTTCTTCCATCCCAGCACCACCTGTCTAGATCTGCTTTGGGAAATTTGGGTACTGTATGTCTATTTGTTCAACCACAGAAGTGTGTTATATGCTCACTGCAGCATATCTGTGTATGATGTGACATAGCTTTAGCTGTTAGGATATAGGCCGTAGCGTATAGGCACTCAGTCTCAGAGGCCCTCATTCTGTTTGATCTCTCACAGACAAACAGAATTCATACAACCACAATTAAATACATATATGGCCACATGCCCATTCAAACAGTTAATAGGAGAATACTTCATTCTCATCTAACCCATGCAGGTAATGACTGTATGAGCTCAACACTTTTTGTTCTTACAGCAAAATTATTTTTTCCTCCCTTCCTTTTTCATTCGGAAATCAAGTGCCCAGGATCCAGACAATGACAGCAACCCTGTCTGTCTCCTGGACATGCAGCAGATTTGCCATTTGATTTGAAGCGAGCGCAAATTTTCAATGAACAGGAAATAATATACAGAAGCAACACTTCTCTCATTGAATTGTCAGTCATGGAAGAAGACAAATGAGAGTTTAAGTTCATGCAAATAAACATGTCAGTAAGCAAAAACTTATCGGCCATTACAGCTGCTTCTGGAAGCCTGCTCATTTAAGTACAGCTTTTTTAGGCATTCACTTTTTTTTTTAAATCCTTGAACAAGACTAGCTCCCAAAGGTTTCAGTCATGCTATAAAGACACCAAAGTAAAGTACATCTAAGTAAGCACCCACTTCAGTTTCCCTGAAGGGAGACACAAGTTTCATGTACTTACTAATGTTAGAAGCAGACTCAGTGGAACGAGGAACAGCAGTAACCTGTGTACTGTGTGTGTGTGTGTATATATATATATATATATATATATATATATATAGCTTGACTGCTCAAATGTCATTGGCCATTGAATTTTACTCCTTTATTAGGGCTTTAGTATTGTTCAGAGAAAGTTATTTCCCATAGCATCAGCTTTTGACACAATGTTGAATGAATCGAAATTGAAATTGAAAGGGAACTACATCATCAGTCAATTTCTTCTGTCAGTTTCCAGTTCATAATTGTACAGATGTTTTCTGTGACTTTCTTACCTCATTAGGCTTAACAGTCTTTTGGGGTGAAGTCTCTCGACACTGTGTCTTCAGACAACGTTCCTTTGTCAGTAGGCCCATCATCCTTTGAGTGAAATTTCCCCAAATATTTTCCCATGTCTTCTCATCACTGTTTCATCACCCAGCATTACTTTGTATGACAACGGACCAGTCAAATTCTTTATGTCCAGGAATTAAATTATTATCATAGCTGAAATTTCTGGCAACTACTGGATCTCCATCATTGAAACTGCATATCTTAGCCTTTCATCATGTTTATATTTCTTTTGCTGACTTTTGGTGTCAAGTTGGGATGTATGGAATCCAAAGAGCATCACAGCACACACTTTATTGTTTCTTGTTGCAAACTATGCTCCATCTAGTTCTTGTGGCCAACATCTCTGCACCATCTCTCTCATTCTGTATATGATCTTACTGAGTCTGTGCCCTCACTTGATGATAATGGACACATCTCTGTTCTCCAGGAAGAGCATTCTCCACTATTCTGTGTTTTATTTCTTTGGCAATGGAAGGTGATTCAGGACATAGCATTTCCATATTTTTTTCCTTGCCATACAGATGATATTGTACTCTTACGCTTGCAGTGGTACTGCTCATCCTTGAATTCTAGGAATAGCCTCAATTAACAAAAAAGGACAGTAAGAATTTATGTGCTGTGACGTTTGTGAACTTCCAGCCAAAGATGTACTGTACTTAAAGCTACACTATGTAACTTTTGGCCCTCTATCGGTTAAGGCATAAAACTACAAGTTACTTGCGGTGAACCATTATTTTGGTAATTACATGAGTTGTGCTTCAGCTCTGTTTTATAAAAACTACTTAAATGTCCTGAACTATGGCCTAATCCTGGCTTAATTTAAGCCCTGTCTGTGAAACCAGGCCTAAAAGTTTAGAGGCGGTAGGTAATTAAGGTCACAGTTACATTAACTTAGAACAGTGGTTCCTAATCCTTGTCCGTGTAGTGGCAAACCACGTGTAACCATGTGTCCCCCCAAATGTGTCTGAGAACTTACCTATGAGAACAGATACCTTGGTGGACGAGTGTGGGGAAACATCTCATGGCAAGAACTGCCAAATCTGGTGCAGTCCATGAGGATGAGATGTACTGTAGTACTTAAACAAGTTTTGATATTAACCACTCATTACCATATCACTCATTATCATATATTGAACATAAAAAAAAAACATTACATAGTGCAGCTTTAAGGAAACAATGTACTCCAAATGAAACCACGAGTCCTTTCTTGTGTAACTGTGTGCAGTTTCTTGATTTAATGTATATTACATAAAACCTTTGTTGCATTGCTGTCTTGTGTGAAGGAACTAGTCCTAACCCATCCCCATATGAGGTCTCTTTTTGGGAGCCATAGTGGACTAAGGCTTCTGCTGACTAATTCATTTCTTTTGACTGCTGAAATGCATCCTCTTGTGTTCAACACTCCATTTCCACTTAGCCTCTTTGCCCAACAGCTTGTGAACAGGACTGTGAACAAATTTTGGCAGAACCTTCAGCTCTGAGACACTGGAATGCATTGGTGCATTCTGTTTTACTCTTGCCCTGGATGCAAACCCGCAGCGTTCACCTTGTGTCCTATGAACACTGCTTCCATTCCCATGAAAGTGCTTCTCGCTTTAGTCATAGTCCTGCTCTTTGCAGTCTTGTCAGTAATGTGGCAAGTGTCCGAAGATGCTCATGGTCACATAGGCCAGGTCAACATGTAGTCTCCACATAGTCTAACTCAATTGTCAGGCTTTAGTACAGGTACTATGGGTGATGCCCATTCTGAGTTATTCATTGGCTCTATTATTACAGTTTGTTCTGAATTATGTATTGTTAGTAACGCATTCTTCTCACTTCATTTGTGAGTCTCTTTGCTGTTTCTTTTGTATGAGATGTGCTCTTTGCACTTTTCTTGTTTCTCTGTCTTGTGCACTGACCCCCCTTTTGCAGCCTCCCATGTTGACAATTTTGATATGCATATGTTGGGCCTGTAAATCCCTCACCTTTTTGTTGGTTGTCTCCATTGTTATTTTTCTTACAATAAATTTGTGCTCATTGTTGTCGTCACTTAAGACCAGCCTCTCTCAGTGCATTTCTATTGATTTGTCTCTTGTAGCCCTGTTTTAATTTCTTTCTTTTTTTCCTGGACTTAACATATTTATCCTTATACTTTGCATCTTAAGTCTAACTGAACAAAATTGATTTCCATCTTGCTGCAACACTAATATTTATTTGACTGACTGTTGAATGGCATCATACTGCCTATCATGCTAGCGATCTTCTTTCCCTTGCTTAACAGTTTGACTTCACTGTTTTCACACATAATTTTTAACACATAGACTTGGGATAATCCACACTTAATTTTTCAGTTCTAGAGACTTCAGTCTTGTCCCCCCCCCCCTCTCTGTTTCTTTTAGTCAGGATGTGAAGCTATCCCTTGCAAAAATATAGTGTCTGGCAAACTCCTGTGGCAATCACATATTTTCATATGAGCTTTGTGGCTAAAAGTTTGCAGCAAATTTGCAGCAGACAGTTGTGGCAAGCCTGTGGTGAACATGAGTGCAGTACAGGTGCTTCTACTTTTTTGATGCAAATTCAAGGTATTTTTTGTGCCATTGGATTATATATCCAAACCTTCAATTATCTCTTGACATAAATACATATTCTAATACAGTACAAATCTCAACATTGTGTGCGGTATTTCTAAAATTATTTATCTTCAACATATAGAAACGTGACAAATAAATTTACACAAAAACATTAACTCAACTGATTTAACAAATTCGACTGATCAATATTAAATATTATGAATATTTAAATTATATATAATTTGATTAATATATCATTTAAATATACATATATATATTATTATATACATGTATATTAACCATTAAATACTATAAATTCATTCATTTATTTGTTTTCTATTCACATATCCTGTTAAGCATGACTACTCCCCTACAGGTATAAGTTCACTTCTTTGTTGAAATCCATATCTTTCATTTTCAGATTATCTGAAAATGAACTGAAAAAGAGAGTGAAACTAAACTGTATCATGGAGTGACACAGAACATTAGGCATGTGTGATTCATTTCATTGCTCAGATTTTATTAATTTTAACTTAAATGCTGTTGATGTCTTGCCATACAGATCACATGATTCTTAAAGTCCCTCCATGAGTTTGTGAATGGTGAAGCCTGGGCCTTCATGCTGGAACCTCTCAAGAGTTGTTACAAGCCATGTTTTTAAGACTGCCAATGACTTAAGTATCAGGGGCAGGCTTCATTCTCTTTCAGGATCAACTGGTAAATAAATGAGTTTCTAAACAATCTATATATACAGCTGATACAGAATATGAGCATGGATATTCATCTAATCACATCTATCATCATCAGCAGGCAACATATTTACAGACATTAAAATAAAAGCCTCAGTACTTCTACATCAAAGTAAATATAAAGTATAGGAAAGAAAAGATGGACACAGATTAAATATGATTCAAGAGTTAACTGACTGCCATCAGCCATGGTCAGAATTATTGGCACCTTTGATAAATATAATCAAAAAAGGCTGTGTATCTGTATTGTTTATCCTTTTTATCTTTCATAAAAAAACACACACACAAAAATCTAACAAGTAATTCAACAAGTAAAAAAAATGAAGGGGGGTGGTGTCACATTATGAAATTAATGTTTTCTCTAATACACGATGGCCACAATTATTGGTACCCCTAGAAATTTTTATTAGTAAAAAATCTCTGAAGTATATTCCCATTTATATTTACAATTTTTAGCACACCATAATGACTACATCAGGACAATGATCCAAACTTGATCAAAATCAATCAAAATTAAGGTTCTGCCATGGCCATCTCAGTTCCCTGACCTAAATTTAAGAGTAGAGTATATCAACATGGACTTGGGAAACTTAAGTATTTGGAGAGAATCTGTATGGAGGAGTGGTCTCTGATCTTTTGTCAGGTGTTCTGCAAACTCATCAGGCATTATAGAAAAAGTTGTAATCTTGGGAAAAGAAGGTTGCAAAAATACAGTATTGAATAAAAAAGGTTAATTGTGGCCAGTGTGTGTTAGGGAAAAACATTTATTTCATACTGTTTTACTTCATATGAAAGTTTAGTTTTTTGTGAATTCTTTGAATGAAAGATCAATAGGATTAACAATTCAGATTTATTATCACAGGCTTCTTTGTTCATATTTACCAAGGGTGCCTAGACAGACAGACAGAAGACAGACAGACAGATAGATAGACAGACAGACAGACAGACAGACAGACAGACAGACAGACAAACAAACAGAAAAAAAGACAGACAGACAGACAGACAGACAGACAGACAGACAGACAGACAGACAGACAGACAGACAGACAGACAGACAGACAGACAGACAGACAGACAGACAGACAGACAGACAGACAGACAGACAGACAGACAGACAGACAGACAGACAGACAGACAGACAGACAGATAGATAGATAGATAGATAGATAGATAGATAGATAGTGTTTTTTTCTTAACAAATTTGCTTTTGAAAAAAAAATCACTTACATGATTCATGTAGATCTGAAGAACTGTCACATTAGCAGAACTTCAGTCATATCTATTGACATTATGACATAAATTTCATGCTATTTTCATATTTTTGTCATTTATATATTTTGTTATGAAGTAAAAGTACCTCACTTCAGAGAAACTCACTGCTTTTAGGTTGCTGCAAATTTGCCGCAAATTACCAATAAATTAGCAAAGAAATGTTTTTGCAAGGGACATGCTATTTACACTGTAAATAGTCTTACAGTCTAAATAGTGGTAGATACTGTTTGCACCAAACATACATAGCAACAAATAGCATCTTGTTTGCATTAAGTACAAATAGTTACATGCTATTCACATAAAGTGTAAATAGGAGTAATGGAATATTTGTACTCAGCGCAAATATTGGGCAAAGATAAATTAGCCATGCGTACTTACACCTGGCTACTACAACACAGAGATCAGATTATCCTTACAAAGACCTTTTATAGAGTGGATTGGTTCATTACAAATAAATGACTGTATATTGAACCTTGAATTTAACAGATCTATGATTACATTTAATGCATTTTCTTCCTTCCTTTTCCTGCAGCGTGCAAGTTGTCCTGCCATAAGAAATGTGAGGTAAAGGTAAATCATGGATTTTTTCCCCTTCTCTTTCTTTCTTTCTTTCTTTTCTCAAAGAAGAATGTCTTAGTATTCTCTATCTAGTTGTGTATCATGTTAGATTTTGACATGAAGGATTTTATATATGCTTTTTATTTCAGTGACCTTCACTGACCTCTGTGTGTACATGTGTGTTAGAATCACACTTGAATACATGGTCTGCTTTTTATCCAGGGTTAGGAAACCCTGCTCCGGAGCACCACTTCCGCAGGGTTAACCACTCATTGAGATGCCAAATGTGAAACAATGCCGTGTCAGAATGTTACACCTAGATGCTTGGCAACAGACATCCCATCAGAAATTAAACAGCATGTGTCTCATATCACAAGCTTTGTACAGTCACAGAAGCTGTATGTTGTAAAGCAGCCATGAAGGATTGATGTGCCGACATTTTTACTCAAGATAAGCCTGTTATTTAAATCACTCGCACACTGTATTTATCCAATCATTTTTGCTGATACTGCAGATATGTAAATAAGAACTTTAACCCAGAGTTTAAGGATGAGCACTGTTTTAGTTCAGTTGGTCTGGTCTTATCAGTGTTACGTGTAAGCGACATTATTTTAGTTACCTGTGTGATCAATTAAAGACTTCTGGAATCTGAATCTGCCTCTGCTCATTTTTGATTGCTGGACTTTACAACGCCACAAGTCCCAGTTGTCTGGGGAGGGCCCTTGAGGGAGCTTTTCCGAATTTGTGGGGTGTGTGCTGGTCTCATGTGGATCACCACTCACTGCCGGGCCCGACGACGATGACACCAGCCCCACTCCCAAACCAGTGCCCAGCCACAAACCATTGGACTGTGAGGAGCAGCGTGAGCCTACCTCAGACAGAGAACCTGACTTCACTATGATGTATGAGTCAGCGCCAGTGGGAGCGACGGAGCGGAACATCACCTCAGAGCCAGAGTTAAGCATGTCTGAGCAGGTGTGCGAGCCGGCTGTATCATCCATCGCTGTGGGAGTTCTTGTGGTTTACGAGGGAATGGAAGTGAGCCCCGCCCACACTCCTGCTACTGAGAGTGAGTTTCTGAGTACTTTATGTTCTGTCATTTTGATTAGAGAGAGGATGATTCCCTGCCCCAATTACTGCCACCCAAATCGAACTGCTCTTCTTCTGTCTCGCTGGTCCCGCCTAGCCTCCCTCTCCCGCCTCCTCTCCAAATCTCAAACTGTGTGTCTACCCAAGTCATGTCATTTTGTGTCAGTCCCTCTGTTCCTCCTCAGTCTCTTCTCCAGCCCTCAGCCACTCCTGCAACCCAGTCCGCACTGTCTCACATTAGCCCCTCAGTTTTTCCTCAGCCTCCTCTCAGTGGCACGGCAACACCTCGGGCCTGCTGCGAGCCAGCTCCTCCTGGGCGTGGGGATCCCTTGGCTCTGTCTCCGGCATCAGATCCCGTCATTTTACCAAGGACTGACTCCTCCACCTCCACTCCTTCCTCCCTCAACTCCAGCAGCGATCATCAGGCTTTCAGCTCCGGCCGGGCTCCATTGGACCATCAGCTCCACATGGATCAGACATCTCCTCAAAAATGCCACAGACTTGTGGGCTGTCCGCTGCTCTCCGGCCCTCCACCCCTATGGTTCCATTTGGCTCTGCCCTCCCTTAGGCTCCACCTCTGCCCTCGGGTACTCCAGCTCCACTTCAGCCCTCCGGTATCTCGGTTCTATCTTGGGTTGTCATCACTGCGGCTCTGTCATGGCCTCCGGGACCTTCAGTGTCACTCTGTTCCTTTGGCTCTTTGTCTGCACTGAGGGCTCCTTCTCCATCGGCTCTGCCGCCTCCACTCATTCTCATGGTGGTGTTGAGACCCTCACTACCATGGCTCCTCCCTCCAGCAACGCCGCTGCAGGACACCATTCTGGCTATAACCTGGATCACCATTCAGCCGTTCCTGTTCAAGGTCATTACCTGGATCACAGCACCACCTGCACCATCTGAATCTGAATCTTCATCTTTGTGTGTTTGTATACAGTGGTCGTGACGGCAACAAAGTATAAAATTGTGGCTATACTTTTGAAAAAGTTAATATTTTAATGTTTGCAGATTTGGCCGCATTATGTTCCATTGTAAATACCTAAATGAATAAAATGACTTATTTTATATTTATTTAGTAGGAAAAGGTGATACAAGTTGAAATTAATTTATGATAATCAGCATAATGCCACAAGTGCTGTTGATTGAGTTTAAGTTGTATTGAACTCGGGATAATCCTTGGCGAGTTACACTGTCTAAACTGTATATCAGTGAGTGCATGTCATTATTTATTTACTTATTTTTGCTGCAATAATTTATATTTTTGTGGGTTTTATCAACATTTTTATTAAAAAAATTAGCTTGCTAGCAAACTAGCTGGCTTCGGTGTTGGTTGAGTTGGTGCTATTAAAGACATTGCAGACAGACTGACCTTTTTAAATGTTTGTGAAGTGTTGTTGCATAAATATCTGTTTTGAGTCTGAGTGATATCTGTTTGGGCAGTGCTTTTGACATAAGGCCCAGTGGCATTTTAACTGAGGCCTTTAAGACATTTAAGTGAAATATACTGAGACATTTTACTCTTGGTTGTTTTCAGGCATTATTAATATATGCATCGCCATCAGTCATGGGGCCAATCCCCTGCTAACCTAACATGCTAGCATGTAAAAAAAAAAAAAAAAAAAGATTAATTAATTAACATTCCTGTTTCTTGAAAGGTAGGGCATGGCACTAGCGATGGCAAGGTCATTGATTCAATTCCCAGCAAATGCATGAACTTATAAAAAACATGCACCTTGAATGCTGTTTGCTTTGGATAAAAGTATATGCCAAATACATAAATTTAATGTAAATGAAGAAGACAAATCAATAATAACAGGTACAGTTTGTTTTCATAATCAGACATGAATAATAATCCATTCACAATAAAAGAGGACTACAAAAATGAAAAACATATTCACCAAAAAAGTTCCTTAAATATCTTTGAAGGAATGTGGATTAGGCAGTAGTGTTCCATGCAGCTAGAGGACGAAAGTGAATGTGCAAATGCATGGTGTCATCTGTACCCCGTTTTAATTGTACTACCCTTCTTCTTGAAAACAGTCAAATCTTTGGAGTAGCTATGTATTAAAAATGTACAAACTTTGTATAGAGAATAGAAGAAAATACATAACATGTAACCATAACACTGATAGGTTTAGTGTAAATGTTGAGGTCTGTAAACATATAGATCAACCTAATATTTATCTTCAACTGCTAGATAAAAAAGGATGTAGAGATCTGTATGAAGTCAAACTGTATGGGGCCCGACTACGGTTCATCGTCACATGCACCACTGAGTATGACAAGGTCATAAATATTGGTCAGCATTTGTTGTGTACAGAGGAAGAGAGAGAAAGAGGGGTGCGCATATATTCTTTATCAGACAGATTGTTCTACATAGAAAAGGGAGCAGTGTCACCAGGAATATGGAAGTTTTAGAAATCCTTGAAAATGAACATTTGAGAGATTAATATTATAGGTTTGGGTAGATGTGAAATGTTTGTATTCTGAACGTGTTCTTGTCTTGATACTCAAGACACATTTTGTTTTAAGGCAATAATAACATATTTTAATATATAGTGTGTTTTATTGTTATGTCTTTGTTTTTAATAAATTGCTAATATAATGTGTTATTTGCTGTGTTAATTTGTATTTATTGCTCTTTTTTCAATTAATTGTTTAAAGTGGAGCAGACTTGTATCTAGTAAAAACAGATTGGAAGAATAAGGCTTTTGTAAACTTTCAGAAAGGAATCAGACTCTGGAAACACAGTGCTTTTTGTAGGACACCCTAGAGATCCAGATGCTATTGAATTTTTTTTAAAGAGTAAATCTGTCATTTGCTCACTGTCATGTCATTCTCAACCTATATGCCAATATATTTCAGGTTCATGAGATGGAATGCAAAAGGGAATTTTTTTGAAGATCACAGCTCTTCCATAAAGGTCCATAAAAGTTGTCCATACAATCCATCCACTAGAGCCAAAGCTTGTGTAATGTATTATGAGAGGAACATATTGAAATTTAAGCTGAAAATCTTCCCTTCTGCTGCAGCTGTCAAATAGTATTCGCCATTCAACATATTTGAACTGGATCGAGTTACGACACACACACAAAATCCATCAATTATATAAAAAAATAATAAAATAAATCTAAACACAGTTGTGAATCAGTGAAAGGGAAAACTACCATCATTTAACAACTTAAACTCCCCTTTTCCTTTGCTTCCTGTCACTCATTCAGTGTTGTACCAATAAAGGCAAAAAAAATTACTTTTAAAATTGGATAAACATGGATGTCAGTATATCCTAGGCCGGTATTTTCAAACCAGGAGGAGCCACAATCCATGTGGGGCTTTTGTCATTGGTATCAGGCTGCATGGTTGTATTAAGCAGGTGGTTGAAAACCGGCCAGCCTCTGTCTAGGAGTTGTAGACTTGTCACGACCCAATGTCCATTCAGATGATTCTCTCACTCAGATCTATATGTTGGAGTTGTGTGGTCAAGGATGTAATCTGCTTGCCATGCGCTCCTGGGCATTCAAGACTGTGGGAATCAACTCTTTGCTTTAGCATATTATCTGCATGAGAAGTGCCCTCCAGGAGATGTTTTTCCAATGGCCTTCTCTGGGATAATATTTACCTCAGTCCCCATGATCCCAAGCCTGTGCTGCCTCTGCCATTGCCACTGCCTCCACTTGTTAATTCATGGATAATGGGTTCCTATATCTTACCTATGTGACCATGGGAATGAGCACATGAGTTTGCCTACTGTCACTGAGGTGGAGCAGATTCCAGGTGCATTTCCTAGTCACTACCTGCCAAGAGAGAAGTTATTACTCATCTTTCTGGTCATTCACCGTGGGTTATAACTCCCTCCTGTGATTATGCAGATTGTTTACAGGTGCTTCCAGTAATGCAGCTCCTCAGACAGGTGTTCATACTCTTGTGTTCAAAAGTCTAAAGAAATATGTGCAACAACGATTTTCTTTGGTAAAGACAACTATTACGTGCCGTCCACATGTGCTGTAACTTCTAGAAAAGGGACTTCTAGGGACATCTAATTTATTTTGAATGAACTGCCAACTTGACATGCGACTTGACGTGTGCAGTAACTTCAGAAAGTTGATAAAAGTTTAATTTCATGCAATTGAAGAACAACTTTCGGGAGTGACAACCAATGAGTGCAGACTGTGACAGTGGAGCTCACATGTCACCCATCTTAAATGCAGGCAAGACAGGACTGAGAAGTTTCGGAGCAATTTCAATGGTCTATATGATTTTTCTGTAACCACATACATGGATAAAATGGTGTGTGGAAAAGAAACTGTTGTCAGTCTTAGTGAGTTTGATTCATGCATTCATAGTTTATACTGATGATTAAATGAGGCAATGAGCAGTTTAGCACTTCTGCAGTTCATCTTAAAACACCTTCCCCTGCCTGATGTTTATTATTAGAGACAAGCAAACGGATTACAGTATTTGTCAAACTTAAATGACATGTTAGAAATGGGCACTATTTTAATAAAGTGTTTTGTTTTAGTTGAGCTAATTAACCTGCTAGATAAGCAGCTTCAGCTCACACAGCTCAAGTGGATCAGTCCCCAACCTTATTGACTATGATTATATTATTTGAAACAAATGTATTCTTTTAGAATTTTGAAATATATTATTAGTGCATTATGAGTGCACAAGATTAATATCTTAAAACTCTTGATGCACATTTTTTATATTTTATTTTATTTTTATTATAGTTGATGAAATAAAACCCATCATTACAAACATTTGTCTGTGTCATAGTTCAACAAGCGAGGTTAAAGACAAAAGAAGAATGTTGGAAACCAAACAATTGACAGTAGCCATAGACTTCCGTAGTGTTTTTTCCCCTCCATACTGTGGAATTCAATGTCAACTGTTTTGGATACCAACATTCTTTAAAATATCATCTTCTTTGGAACAACTTGAGGAGTAAATAATGACAGAATTTTCATTTTTGGGTGAACTAGCATGTGTTCACATATTGTTATTCTCATTCATAAAATAAAAAAATAATGTTGTTGTCTTTGTAGTGTTTAATATTTCTTTTAAGTAGATTTGTATTGTACATGCAGGCTTTGCTGATCAGCACTGCTCATCAGGTTAAGCAATTACAGATTGAGAAAATGTTTCCCGCACACTACAAACAGCGTGTCAGTTTCCCACACACCACAAACAATGTGGAGCATGCTGATTAGAAAAATATATAACTGGTATAAATCAAAATTGTCAACACTGGTGACCCCTATGTCACATTAATTAATACATTTAAAAAATAATGTGAACCCTTCCTGATTTACCTGGATTCCATGAAGTAGTCATATAAAAAATTATAAAAAATATCAGTCAAAGTTGAAAAAAAAAGCAATAATCTATTTTATTTGTTCAGCAAATCGAGAGTTGTGAGATTAACAAAACTGGAGAAGAACCAGCACTTCAGCCTGTAGTCTGACCCTGGTGCAGTTCATAGATGTCAGTTCTATATAGTACAACACATATTGTTTACAATTCTTTGTTATATGAAGAATATGCTGAGAAATCGTGTATTCTCAGAAAGACGCAGAAGTAAATACAATGTCTTATTCATTAAATATCAAGACATTTATATGTGAATACTTACATCACTTCTATACCTTCTGTAGATCTATTTTTTATAGGATTAAAAACTCCCTTCTACTTCAAGCCTCTACTACCATAGCTTGTTCAAAGTCATACATCAATCCCTTTTTATAGGTAGTTTATATCTAGAGTGGGTAAGTGACCAGGAAACGCAATACACAAAAATAATTGTGAAAACCACCCAACTCTGCAAACGGTATTTTGGTTTTCAATAGTTTTGCTTAAACCTTCTTTGTGGTGCAGGCCTCTAGATTCCAATCAATGAGATGAGACTGGAGCTTTTTGTCAGAGCCTCCTTGTCCTATAAGAACACTCACAAATTTAGTTTGTTGAGTTTGTTGTTCACAAGAACGTTCTCATGATGGGGGCAAGAAGCTCAGGTAAATCTAAAGGGTTCAAATACATTTTCTAGTATTGTGGTATATTTGTGGCCCTACAGGAACGAAATTGCACACATATGATGTTAAATGTTGAATTAGCCCTTGTATATCTGTGCAACTGAATTTTTTTATTTACAGTAAGTACAAATTTGTTTTTCACAATTCTATCAGACAAGGTAGAGCAAGAAAAGTTGTTAAAAATATAACTGCTGCATTCAGTCTATATTTGTCTCCCTCTATCTCCTCTTTATATCTACAGGTAGCCACAGCCTGTGAATCTACAGCTACTACAACTACTACAACAACAACAACTACTACAACTAACTACAATCAGGTAAGATAAATCAGGTAAGAATCAGACAAACTGCCCAAAGTCTAAAAAAGTGTTCTTTTTTGTTTGTTTGTTTGTTTGATTTGTTTTTAGTGGAAAAATTATTTTGGTTTCAGCACAGTTCCAAAGTTTTTAGCAAAAGCATAACTTTGATTATTACATACAGTGGTTATTATTCAGTTGTATTATACAGTTGTATTGGTGGTAAATGTTACAAAAGTTTTGAGGTTTTCTTTAATTTATGTTATTGTGCCCCTTTAGTTTTGGTTTTTAAAGTTATAGCAAGGGAAATTGATGAAGTTTTGCATGCGTTCTCAAAATGTTCTATGGTAATGTAAACATTGTGGCAAGAATCATTACAGACCACACCTAAAAAATAATGGGTCATATCTGCATAAATATTAATATTTATTAGACTTTGAAAATATGTATGCAAGGAAAATTACTTATGTTAAATTGAAGTGTGTGTGTGTGTGTGTGTGTGTGTGTGTGTGTGTGCGTGCGTGCGTGCGTGCG
>NW_015551120.1:224770-230784 GCF_001515605.1 Sinocyclocheilus anshuiensis
TGCGTGCGTGCGTGCGTGCGTGCGTGCGTGCGTGCGTGCGTGCGTGTGTGTGTGTGTGTGTTTCTGTCTGTCATCCTCTATAACTAGGGTTCTACAAAGTCTCCCAAAATGGACTCGAAACGAAGACCATCCAGGTATGCATGCTTCCACATGTGTTTGGTGTGTGTGCTTATGCAGTAATAAGCTATGTCTGATACTATATCAATTCCCCTATTATCTGAATAATTTTAGTTACAACCAGCAAAAAAAAGAAGAAGATTATAAATAAGTTATCTGCATCTTTTATTAAGTGTCTAGCATTTGTTATTTGTCTTCCATCTAAGGACCCTAAGTCTGATGCAAAAAATGGAGGAAAGTAATGAGGTGGACCTGGTCTACATCACAGAACGCATCATTGCTCTGTCCTTCCCTGGTGCAACAGAGGAGCATAGATACAATGTACACCTGAGGGAGGTGACCAGCATGCTCCGTTCTAAACACCAGCAGCACTATCTAGTAAGTATCCTCCAAATTTCACAGCAACTGCCAGACAAAAACTAAAAAAAAACGTTCTAGTGGATTATTTATTGTCAACTAGGGTTTCTTTGTATGAATATTAACTAGTCATTATGTGATGTGAAGTGATGATCTCTTTCTGTGAGGATGTTTAATGCTAGGGAATTTCTATGTGTAAATTATTGTACTTGGGTAACTTAGACTTAGTTACTTAGTCTTACACTTAGACTAAGAGACTCTCTAGAAGCAATTTACAATAAATAGAGCCAGACAAAAGACAACATTAAGACTTAAATACAAGGGAAATATAATTCAAAGAGTCAACAAAAAGAAACCTGAGCTTTGTCCAAAATCACCCTCATCCCCTTATAGTGCACCATTTTAAGTGTCAGATCTTGTTTATATTTGTACATATTTCTTTATCCAAAATCAGAGTGGAGATTATCTTGTGCACTTTTTCAATCATATCATGTACACCACAGTAAGCAATTTACGATGCAATGGCTAGGGATTACCTATAATGCACTGTTAGGGTCACATAATATTTCAAATGAATTGGATTAATGATGATTTGTTTTGTGGGGGGGGGCCATACACACTACTATTGCTTTACTTCCATGTGCATCTGATTAATAGGTAAACTATGCACTTTAATCAGAGTTGTTGCTAATGTTGTTGATATTTTAGCAGACAGTTTTCTATATAGATTTAGTTTAACAGCATTAAACTGTGCACATCCATTTTAGACATTATTTCCTTGCTCCATCCATTCAGTAATTGCAAGTCCTTGATTGAGTGGGGTGTTCTTTCATATTTACTTCTCAGATTATGTTAATGCTATGACCCTTCTGCTGAAGAAGAGAATGTATACAGGTTTGGAATCAGGATAAGTTTAAAGATCCCCTGAAATGCTTAGAAACACGCAGCGTTACTCTATGTGTTGACGTCATTTTAACTGAAACAGGAAGACAAGGTCGGACATATCAAGCAGCCCCGCCCCTTTTTAAAATAGCCAATAGCGTTCGTTTATATCACAGCTTGGGCTAGAGCCGTTCAGAGCCGTTGAGCTCCGTAAAGCCGCATTTGACAGAGTATGCCAGCCACAATCTCATCCATATTGCTATAAAATATAGCATTCTGTGTAGAATTCAAATAGCTCCGATACATTTTGTGGTCTGCGCCGACTCGCGCATGTGATCCGCTCCGTGCTATCGTGTCTCTGGACCGGAGCAGAGTGTATGTGCGGTGAGGTGGTTAGCGTGACACAGGGCGAAACCAGACTTCCTTTTTTCCTCAGTGGAAAGCATATTTACACTGTTTCAATCGTCCCCTGTCCCCTATATAGTGCACTATGTGCCATTCACTGTACAGAAAATACTAATTCTGTGGACAAGTGACCGATTTCAGCCGCTGCTTCAGCATCTATTTTATAATGTAAGGGCCGGGCCCTTCGGATTCTAGAGAGAAATTTGATTGGACAGAAAGTTTGATGAGAAGCTGAAGTACGATGTTGACAGGATGTTCTTATCTATGAGCAATTTATGTTTAAAAGTTGTATTTCCAATTTCAGCTGCTTAATCTCAGTGAACAGAGGCATGACATCACCAAGCAGAACCCAAGGGTGAGTTTGTTTGTTTGTTTGTTTGTTTGTTTGATTGTTTATGAGTTCCTGTCAGCTTGTAGTCTTAAAGTTGATTCATGCTTGTGTGCATTTATGACAGGTGCTGGACTTTGGTTGGCCCGATCATCATGCTCCTTCTCTAGACAAAATTTGCAGTATCTGTAAAGCCATGGACACCTGGCTTAATGCAGACCCTCACAATGTGGTGGTACTTCACAACAAGGTAAACATCATATCACATCTAGCCTTGGGCACCCAGTCTCCACCTCCTTCGTCTTGCATGACTGACCGGACTGACATGCAGTCACTGTTATAAAAATAATTTGCTGCCTTAAGTTGAATCACATTGGCCTTTCAATTTAGATTATATTTAACTGATTTTAAAAACAAGTTGAATCTCACATAACAGTTGCCATGATTTATTGATTGTATCATTTTTTACATGTTGTACAATTGGAACTGAATTTACAATGAAAATGTTGATATTCATATATGACTGGACATACAGAAAGATACTTGTCTGTCTTATCATCTCAGTAATCAGAGATCTGTTTTCTAGACACCTGCTTTCTAGTTAGGTATGGAAGTTGGAAAATTATGACCAGAGATGACATAATTCATTTGCATCTTATCCTGCATGTATGGCTCATGTGATTAGCTCAAAGTACCCAGTGGTCCAATAAGCCAAGACAACATATTTCAAATGTTGTAATTTGGGCCTGACAAGCAACAGCCATTGAGATGAATGGGAAGACCAGGTTGGAAAATGAATGGTGTCCATTCAAAGCACTCCAAATCAAAGGAATAGTTCACCAAAATAAAAAATGCATCATCATTTACTTACCCTCAACCTGTATGCCTTGCTGTCCTCTGCAGAACACAAAATAATCAATTTTTGAGACAAAAATAATTGTCTTTGTACAGGCATTTCAAGCCTAGCCAGCATTAAGAAATAGGATGTAGTAAACATATAGCCTGACTGAAATCCCAAAATGACTGCCTACTTTGTTTTCATTTTGCATGTTCTCCTTGATAATTTGGTAATTTGGCAACATTTCTTGCAGGGAAATTGGGGGAGAACTGGTGTTGTGGTGGGTGCCTATATGCACTACAGTAACTTATCAGCCAGGTAGGATATATCTATATGAAACGTGGTGTATTTAAGATACATTAGAGAAGACCATGTATTGTTTAAAGTGTTTATATTTTGCATTCAAATTTTCAGTGCTGACCAGGCATTGGACAGGTTTGCCATGAAGCGTTTTTATGAAGATAAAGCCATGCACATGGGCCAGCCTTCCCAGAGGAGGTCAGCAATGCACCACACATGCCTATTTTGACTCTACACCAAAATATCCATGCAGACTTTTACATACTGATCCTGGAATCAATATTGCCCGCAGAACCACACTGAAAATTGTTATTTGCTTTTTTTCTTTTTTCTTTTTTTGTGAGAAATACGGCATTTTGCTTTAGATATCTGTAAATCACATTTTCTTATTGCAAAGTCTGAACTGAGTTGATGTGTTTGCATTTCGGGGATTGAACCCGCAGGTGCTACCAGAGTACATGTGCTAAAACTGGATTTGCAGTGGAACATAAAAAGATGTTTCTGATAATTAGAGTTAAAACTAATCATGATGTTAAGTGTCAACTAGTATGAATAATGATTAATAATACTTACATTCTTTAAAATATGTAACATATTGATAAATTTTACGTCAATTTGAAGTTTAAGTAAGAGGAAGATATATATATCATATACAAATATTTTCTCTTAAAGGGGTCATATGATGCGATCTCAATTTTTCCTTTCTCTTTGGATTGTTACAAGCTCTTGGTGCATAAAGAAGATCTGTAAAGTTGCAAAGACTAAAGTCTCAAATCCAAAGAGATATTCTTTATAAAAGTTAAGAGTCAGCCACGCCTACCTAAAACGGCTCGTTCTAACACGCCCCCACATATCTACGTCGCTATGTGGGAAGATTTGCATAACGCCGCCCAAATGTTCATACAAAGAAAGAAGGCGTAACTTTTATTCTCGCTCTAGTTTTATTGTTGCCGCCATGTCATGAAGACGCTATGTTTCATTGTGAAAGCGAAACTACTTTGTTTGGTCTTCCAAAAGAGGACGATATCTGCTTCGTCATGCCTGAACCTTAAACCGCATAAACACATTTCATTACACCAAATACACAAAATACTGTTCTTTTTAGCAGCATCATATCACCCCTTTAATGGCTAAAAATATTTAAAATTGTTATTGCATTTTTATATATTGTTTTTTTTTTTCATCTTTCCCTTCCATAATGCTGTGTGTATGTATAGATATGTGCATTACTTCGCTGGTCTCCTTTCTGGCCACATAAAAATCAACAACAAGCCCCTGTTCCTTCACCATGTCATCATGCATGGCGTACCTAATTTTGAGTCTAAAGGAGGTGGGTGCACACACTGCTATACATTCAATTCATCAGTGCAATTTTATGTCTATGATTATTATAATATGCTGAATGCAAGCAACTGTAAAATCAGTGATGTGCTGTACTATATCTAACCATGTCAGGTTGCCGACCCTTCCTCAAAATCTATCAAGCAATGCAGCCCGTGTACACATCTGGAATTTAGTAAGTAAATTGCTTCCTAGTTTGATTGCTGAATAATTTTAATACCTAAACTGTAGTTGTGATCTCATTATCGTAATTGTAGACATTGTACGTAAAGTTTCTAACATATTGACAGCTGTAACGGATATTCAACTGTTTCATCTAGTTTCATGTTCATGGACTTTTAGTTTGTTTCTGTTCAGATTCCTTTTTCCTTTGTTCTAGTTCAGAGATAGGCAACTTCGGTCCTGGAGGACCACTGTCCTACAGAGTTTAGCTCCAACCCTAATCAAACACACCTGAACAAGCTAATCAGTGTCTTCAAGATCACTAGAAAGCTACAGGCAGGTGTGTTTGATTAGGGTTGAAGCTAAACTCTGCAGGACAGTGGCCCTCCAGGACCGGAGTTGCCCAATCCTGTTCTAGTTCCTACCAATCCTTAGTTGTCATGGTTTCTCGTTGTCATGAGTTGATTGTGTCATTCTTTTCAGGTGTTCGTCATTAACCTTGTTGGCTCTGTGTATTTAAATTCCCCTTGTTTCAGTTCAGTTTGTCCAGTCTTGTCAGTGTTTTGGTTGAGTTTAGTTTGCCTGCCTTGTTTGAGTTCTCTTCAGTGTGGATTATTAAAGACTTTTGGAACTTCATCTTCTTCGTGTGCATTTAACAACCAAGTTGTGACATCAGCATATAACACAAGATATTTACAAATTAAGAACTTTAGAGACATACAAATGATTTTGAATCCATTCACAGAATACTGAATTTATGGAATTCATAGGTTTATTTTAACGTGTTTAATCAATTAGATTATTTTAAAAATATTTACATGATTTGACATTATAACAGTTTTATTCTGTTCTGTGTGACCTCTAGTGCCGCATTCAACTTGCTTTGAAGGATGTTTAAATTTACCCAATGTTAAAATTTTATTTGGAAGACAAAAGTATATAACCGTATATTGTGACCTACTGTAAAATTATTATCACTGTACATTTATCTGCCTGTTACATTTTTACATTATTGAAAAGTGGTTAGGTTTAGGGTGGAGTTATTTTTACAAAAATAAAAATGTATAAATGTTATGTATATTGAATTTACGTATTATGAATTCTTATGATATCAAGCTGAAAGTCTGCATGCTGTTTGCTGTATTAGTATCTGTGTGTGAGAGTCTGGTATAACATCTGTTGCCCTCTTGTTAAGGGATTAACCCATCTCAATCTGTGTGTGTGTGTGTGTGTGTGTGTGTGTGTGTGTGTGTGTGTGTGTGTGTGTGTGTGTGTGTGTGTGTG
>NW_015551120.1:231270-233899 GCF_001515605.1 Sinocyclocheilus anshuiensis
TCTTTACAGTTTCTACCCTGGCCAAATAAATTTCTCATCTCACCCCCTTGCATCAAACACTTCTCTGTCCATCTCTTTTTCCATCTGTGCTTTTTTTGGCATTAATATCCTGTGTAACATCAGACATTCCACTGCTGCAAGTTAAATGGTTACATTTTCATGTTCTTGTTCAGTAGATGATAATATTTTAATAAGCTAGTCTTCCATTTAGGCATAGTCTGTATAATTCAGCATTGAGACAGCTTGAAGTATGCTTGTAATAACCCCATCCATCATTTTTCCTTTCCCCTCCCCTCCGTGTTTTACAGTAACGTTCAAGGCGACAGTCATACAAGCATCTGTATCACCATTGAGCCTGGCCTGCTACTAAAAGGAGATATTCTGGTAGGAAGAACAATATTGACACAGTACAATGGTAAAAATATTGACACCGAAATGATTATAGATGAGCAAAAATCTACAAAATGTCTTTTGCATAATATCTTCCCAGCCTGTATCCATTTTGATCTGCCCTTTTTTCCATATCCTCCATCCTGAAGCTGAAATGTTATCACAAGCGTTATCAAAACCCCAGTAGGGATGTGATCTTCAGAGTGCAGTTCCACACATGTGCATTACACAATTTAGCACTGGTCTTCACCAAGAATGACCTTGATGAGACATTTAAAGGTTAGTGTGTTATTTGTCTTTTGCTAATTTATGTTTATTTTTAATTATGGATAAGATGGCATGCAGACTAATCATAAATATGTGATTTAGCAGATGAGAGATTTCCTGAATATGGGAAGGTGGAGTTCATCTTTTCTTTTGGTCCAGAGAAAATCAAAGGTAAGCTTATATTACCAAAACTGTAAATTGTACATATCTTTTAATCATCTAGAAGAGATATGATCTTGATAGAAGAGATGAGCACGTTTCAAGGCCTCAACTCTGCAGTTCTTGTTTGTCCCTCTAAGGGTTGGATCATCTACAGAATGGACCTAGTGTCTCTGTGGACTACAACACCGAGGATCCCCTGATCCGCTGGGACTCTTATGAAAACTTCAACAGGAGATGTGAAGATATTAAAGATGGTGAGAGGCACTATTCTTGGTGTTTTCTTGCTGGTGGTCAGACATCTGTGTCAGCTGAATCTTGACGATTCAGAGATTTTATTGTTACAACTGACTTTGGAGCAGGAACGAGGTCAAAATGTAATGGTCATTTGGCCCTGTACACCATTTCCTTTGATGTGCTAGTGTGGTCATAAAATGTTTGTGTTCTTGGCGAAGGCAGCTTCTATAGGGAGCTGGAGGGGGTCAGTAACAGTTGTTCTGCTAGCCTGCTGAATGGCATAAACAGCTAAGTGAACAAGGAGGGCTAAATGGGATATATGGATTCACCTCTCACTGCTGATAATAATCTGCTGAAGACTCCATGGATGCCACTTGAAACACTGTCTGCTTCATGGATTATGATTGTTATTTAGGGTATTCAGCATATTATAGATTTATTAAAGTGATTTGACTCTATTGATGGGATTACTCTTTTTTTTCTCAGCTATCTTTTCAAGGTGAGAAAATGGTGTCTCAGGTCATTAGGACACTTTTCCCTTTGCTTAATTTTTATTTTAAACCCATGTGGTATGCCATAAAGAGCCCTTCCCATGCCTCCTGCCAGTCAGAGTTTTAAATAGCATCTAGAGAAATAGAAGGCGTCAGTGGCCCTGCTGGCAGCCCCAGGGAGGGGTGGAAAACTGACACTCCTCTCTTCAGTGTCCTCTTCTGAGAGGAAGGGCTGGTGGGTAAGGCCAGGAGATGTGGGCACCCCAAAACACACACTTGTATACACAATAGATACAGTGGCAATATGAAATTGTGACTGGTGTGTTATTGACATTGACAGGACATTGAAAAATGGCACAGAGCCCTAAGGAGATTACAATTACAAGTAATGAAGCTCTACAATATATAAATAACTGCAGTGCACTATGCAGACAATCTTCAGATCTTTGGTAACTTGCTTGAGTCTGCAAAAGATGAAAATGGACAATAACCATGCAGCCACTGTGTCAGCAGTTTGCTCAGGGTTCTATATACACTTTATGGCCAAAGGTATGTGAACACCCCCATGATTAACTGCTTTGGTTAATGCAGCATTTTTTTCTGTCTTTTTCTTTTTTTGTTCTTTGGACAGTTCTCAGTGCTATATCATAGACATTCTGGAATTGTGTGCTCTCTCTATAGATAGATAGATAGATAGATAGATACTCTTACAACACATCTTCCCATCAAATACATTATTATTAAAGAGAATAAAGCTCATCTGAGAATGGACAGTTAAGGGTGGTTCAATTTGTCAGCACACACCACTGGACCTTTGTGTATATTCACAAGATCCTTTTGAAATGTAACATCAGGACAATTCAAGTCAACATATTCAAGGAAACTGTCCAAAGTCCAAGTAAAAATCTCCACGAATGACTAGTATTAAACTGACATAGAGCAGCCTCCAGAATTCAAAATGAAACAAAAAAAACAAAACAAAGAAAAACAAATCGTTTCTTCTCACCACTTCTTATATATATATATATATATATATATATATATACACACACACACACACACACACACACACACACACACAACAT
>NW_015551120.1:234111-245651 GCF_001515605.1 Sinocyclocheilus anshuiensis
CCACTTCTTATATATATATATATATATATATATATAAGATATGAACAAAATGTATGGAGGTGCATGATCATCTAATCCTGCCAATAACAACACAAGATACATATACCTGGAAGAGAAGAGAAGGCTGCTTACCTCACTCTAGTGATCATTTTTCATGTGACATGTCATTTGGATCTAAATTAAAAAGCAAAATAAATTGGAATGTTATCAGACCCTAAACAGAACATATGATCTGACAGAGAAATTGAGACACAAAGCAAAGACAGATCTTTTCAAATGCAGGCTCTGTGATCATAGTCCAGCAAAGAAAAGAGCAGACACCAAAAAAACATGGCTTTTAAAAGGAAGAAAGAGTCTGTGAGACTGCTGAAGTTAAAGGACACTTTGTACTTCTTGGTTTAAATCTCAAACCTCTTTCTACACATTTCCATTTGTGTGTTTCAGTTAAAGCGTGTGTGGTGTCTGTGTGTTTGTATTCCTATGACAGAGACAGAGGGGTGCTCTGGGACAGTATAGCCACCAGGGCTTGTTTACAGCTCAGGCTCCCATATATGGCTGCTGCACAGCTTCATGGCATTTTTGGAATGACTGAGAGGGAAGTGTGTGTAACAGAGAGAGAGACAGAGAGGTGACTGTGACACTTGGTCAGAGTGACTCACAAAAGAGAGCAACTCAGATTAATGAACTAGATATCTGTCACTGTCAATGGTGAGCAGTGCTATATACACTTCTTGGAATCAGAACTGAATTTGAATTAGATTTTCCATTGGGCTTGAAAGTAGGTAAGTCTTAAAGAGGAAGTTGCCTCATTCAAAGTAATCTACTCATTCTCAAAGCATGTACTGTATCTGTGCGAGTTCAATTACTAGGTGTGATTTTTATGTTCTGCTACTGTGTATATTTATTGTGGATTTTAAAAGATAATTTTGTCAGATTTGTCTGCAAAAAGTTCAGGGTATTTGTAAATCTAGAAGTGAGTTCTGAACTAAACAGTACTGGCTGAAATTACCATCAATAATTTCTGAATCTCATTTGATACTGTGTTACAATTTGGACATTTAGAAAATTCAGCTCTTCATCTATTTGTTGGATCTGTTCTTGAATCTAAGACTAAATTCTCTGTAATCTAAAAACGGCTTTTACATGTGTTCAGTTCCTCTAGTTTAAATATGCTAGCTTTTATTAAAACCTAAGACAAAGATTAAAAAAGATTACTGTACAGTACAGTACCTTCTTAGTGGAAGATATTTTATATGTTGTTTGTGCTCCTTAAAGCACTTTAGCCAGTGTGATTACATATTTAAAGGGTCTTGTCACAGGTACAGTAAAATTTTGACAATCACCTGTGATATGTTTTGAGATACTTTTTTTGTCCCACCTCTTTTCTGAGATAATGATTTTTAGTGACGTTTTTTTGTTTTTCTGTAGGCCTTTTCTATTATTTTTTAAAGCTAAGCAAGTATGTTTTTACAGTGCATTACTGTCATGTTAACTTTTATAAATTCAAAAATCTGAGGTCACATTGAATAGACAACACAGAAAGTTTCACAATTTTGAAGCATTTAAAGCAAAGAAATGTTATGAGGTAAATCAATGTCAATAAAGATAAATATCAATAATAAATATTTAAGAATTTATTTACTAGATCAGTATTTCTCTGTCACTTAACAAATGTAAGCAAATGTCCTTTGCAAAAGACATATTTGCTTCCACTGAAGGACACAAGATGCTATATTGGAATATTCTCTAATCATGCTAAGATAGCATGGACATTATCTTATTCATGCAAGTTTGAGTGCATACTGTAAATGCAAATAATTCTGAAATTCATATAGTTTTATGTGTTTTTCAAGTACTTTTTGGACCCCAACTGGACGCTGTTTGGGGCTGGGGCTTTAGCTCCTCTGTATCACAACATTCTTAAAAATCTGCTATTAAGTCAGCTGTCAGCACCTGTAAAATCTGTAATTATCATAAGCAGAGCTAGGGGTGGGCCAGAGGGGTGCTGGACCCAGCAGAAAATTTGACTGCAATTCCCTGTGTGTGCGTGCGTGCGTGCGTGCGTGCGTGTGTGTGTGTGTGTGTGTGTGTGTGTGTGTGTGATGATAGGATATTATGCTGAATGTGAACGAGCTGTGCTGTTTTACTGAGCAGCAGTTGGATCGCTATGTGACTTCATGTTGAATATAGCCCACCCCCACCCCATCTGTTTTAACTCTTACAGTAACTTGTCTCTTGGGCTTTCTCATGTCATTGCCATTTCTGTCAGCTTACCATTTCATTTCTGTAAATTGTCATAATACACTCACCCCTCATGTATGTCTGTCTGTCTGTCTGTCAGTTAGCCATTCTGTATTTCTGCCTAGCTGTCTACATGTCTACACTCTAAAAAATGCTGGGTTGTTTCAACCCAACTTTGGGTCAAATATGGACTAACCCAACTTTTGGGTTAAAAATTTAATGTAAAAATTTAACCCAGCGGTTGGGTTAGTCCATATTTGACCCAAAGTTGGGTTGAAACAACCCAGCATTTATACTTCCCACCTCATATTCTTTTTTCAACCTCTCCCTGCTTTTTTGTTTTGTTTTGTTTTTTACTCTTTGTCCTTCTGTTATTTATTAGAATATACTTATCTTTCACTCTCTTTTTATAAATGTTGCCAGTATAACATGATCGTGGTATGTTGAACTGCAGTGGCCCTCTGCCTCTTCTCTCTCTTGACCAACACTTTGGCATTATTTACCCATGATATCATTCCCTTGGCCCTAACCTAATGCCATGGCTGTTGCTAGACAGACTTAGTAAAACTTGGTCATCATCATGGCAAGCAGGTTTGTGCATATTTTCTGAACCCCAAACAACAATCATTCATTAGTTACACAATACTACTTAGGTTTAAGTTACATATATTAACATGTCATTTTCCAGTTCATAGCATACTCTTCTTTACCAAGGCAGTGGCTGGGAGAACACACTGATGATTGGGCAATTGTGGAATTTTAAATAAAGTATAAATATAAATAAATGTTATAGTTGCTATTTCATTTGCCTTGGCTCAAACCTGCAACCTTGTTTCTAGTCTATTAGCCCATTAGACCTCCACTATCAATGATTTATAATTAATATAACCTAATTTTAAAGTAAAATCATAAATAAATACATTTTATTTAAATTAAATATACAATTAATTATTGTAACATGTAGTTGATGGAAGAAGAAATTGTGGGTCTAATCACAGTGAATTTTACAAAAACACAAGACTCAATACAATACAAAAACAAGAGTATGGTTGAAGGTGTACAGTACAGTAGTGCAAAATTTTCATTTATGAGTCCGACATAGCTATATTTAATAAATTATCTAGAAAACAGCTATGATTGGGTCGGTGAGGTGGAGCTGAGAATCATTGGCATAGTCAATGAGATTTTATATTTGTGGCAGATAGAATCCAGAGGGAACAAACCATGTAAAGAGAGAACAATAGAGGCCCTAAGATGGTTCCCTAGGGAACACCACATGTGATAGTCACAGATGATGAGAAAAAATTATCCATATTAATAGAAAATGTCCTCTATAATCTATACCAGTCAGAGAGCTAGAGACTGAAAACCTGTCTACATCATTCCAGTCGTTGGGATGGATTTCAAAAGACTATAAATCAACATAGAACTGCCAGCTAGACAGCAAAGGAAATCAGTAATTACTGCCATCATCACTTTAGTTAATTTAAGGCGGACTTTAAAATTATTCTTACAATTTAATTAGTAACAGTTTTAATATTGGTTTGGTAGCATATTGAGAAAAATTTAATCATGCCATTTATTCAAAAAACACATAGCAGTTACACTTTATTTTACAGTACATGTACTTACAAAGTACTTACCCAAGACAGTACTGGGTAGTATAAGGTAACTACATGGGTTAAGGTTAGGTTAGGGAGTAAGTTCAGGGTTAGTACCTATAGTTATTACCCAGTAATTGTAATTGCTATAATAAGTACATAGTATGTACACACAGAACAGGACTGTAAAATAAAGTGATACCCACATAACTTGTATAACACATACTATATAATTATATCATATTTAGCATTATGTTAGATAGGGTGACCATACGTGCCATTTTCCCAGGACGCGTCCTGGCCAGGATTTCTATATTGCCTAAATTATCTAGGGTTTGGCTTTGTTTGCGTGTGCAGACCGATCGGTGTATGACATCAAGGTACATGTAAGACATACTGCTGCTGCACAAATAGCATACATGAAATTATCCATAACAGATCTATAGTGGTGGAGGTGGGGGAGGTTAAGGATTTTGCGCTGCAAGACTTAACCAAACTATTAAAATGTTGAGCTGCGTTGCTGCAGATGGAACAGAGACAAATCTGCTTGTGTCATGTAGTGAATAATGTGAGAGCAGCAGATTGCGTTAAGGACCTATTAGCCTGCACAATCTAGAGTTTCATCACAGAACTAGATGTTCATTTTAATGACATGAGGATGAGCTCCCCTATCTCAGTTTTGTTTCTCTCAAAGATTTTTCTCTCTACAACCTTTCTGTTGCATTTAAAAACTACAGATTGTGAAAAGTTCTATACAAATAAAACTTGACTTAAAGACTTAAAGAGGCAAACCACTTTAATTAAAAAAAGAAAAGAAAAAGACTAAGACTAAGACAAAAGAAAAAAGAGCAAAATCAAATTTGTGGCTTTCATCAGTATTTATAGATGCAAAAATAAAAATATGGCTTTTAAGTTCAGTTGCTGCCTTACATTTTTAAGTGTAATCAAATAGAATTAAGTTGAAAATGGTTCAATTCATTTGATGAGTTAAAGTAATGGAAAACATATGTTGACATGACTTGATTGTCATTTTGTAGCGCGTACACACGAAACACACAAGACATTCAACCACATTTCCATTAGCCAACTGGAAATTTCATCCACTAAATCTTCACTGGAAGAGAATTAAAATTTATGTTTTACGTTATCTATGTTAAAGCAGAAGCTTTCAAACTACAAACAAAAAGAAAAAGAAAAAAAGAAAAAAAAAATTTTTTTTTAAATTGAAGGATTGAAGGACTTTTTTGAAGGACTTGAACATTTTGAAGGACTGTGTGTGAGTGAATGAATTTGAGTGAGAGAAAAATCCATTATTTCATAGATTTTTTGTTAATAACTAATTAAATTTGGACTCCATTGTCAAAGCTATTGTATGACTTCAGATAAGATACTGAATGTAGAGGATGTGTTGTACGTACCATTTTAAGAATATTGCACAATAAAGAATGTATAGGTTAAATGGCATTTCATAAGGGTGAGCAAATGATAGCATAAGTTTCAATTTTGAGTAAACTGGAATAGAGAAAACTTTATAAGTTATAATATAGAGTTATTCTATAATATTCCTAATATTTATAACCTCTTTTTCAGATTTTACTCATTCTCAAGGTCCAGTAGACTGCAGCCTTTACTTCCGGGTTCAGAAGAAAGACTCTCTTGAGGGAATTGTGTCTGCCAATGGTGCTTATTCAACTGACCGTGCTCCTCCTGTAGTTGAACATGCACTTCCTCTTCCGGTTGCCAACCATCCACTACCAGCTGCAGACCACGCCCTTTCTGTCAGCAGTGACTCAGGAAACTCTACTGCTTCTGTTAAGACAGACCGCACAGATGATGCTCAACAGTCTCTGTCATCCTCAGGGCCTGTGAGCCAAGCTCCCCCTGAGACTGCAATTAGCCCTTGTGAGAACCGAGAGTTGGAACAGCTTCTGAGTGGGTCAGAGGGACCACCACTTCTCCCTCATCAGAATTTCCTCTCTTTTGCCAACACAAGCCCAGGGGTTGGAGTGCAGCACCTTGTGCCTGCCCAGGTCCACGTTAACGGACAAGCAGGTGCTGAGCAAGAAACTGACATTATTGAGTACGAGTTACCAGAAAGCCAGGTGGGAGATAACAGTGCAGGCAGTCTTGGCACATTCTCCTCTTTTGAGGGTCAAAATACACCAGCTGACAGCAAACCAGTCTCTGAGTCCACTGTAGTAGAAGTAGACAGGCAACGTGGGAATTTCCTAGAGCGGAGGCCTAAAAGGGAGATGCCTGTGCACCAACTTCGAGGGTCATCATCAGCACATGGACTGATAGAGTACAGTGGGCAGAACGAAGGAATGTATCGCTCGCAGTCATATGGTGGCCTGATGCTGGATGGAGGACTTCGGTACTTGCCTCAAGCTCCTGAACGTAACACCAGCAGCCGAGATGCAGTGCAACGAGGGCTCAGTGCTTGGCATCAATATGGTCTTGTGGATGACCCCTTCTTTGGCTCAGATGGTGCCCTTCCGAACTTCCCAACTCGTGGAGGTGGATCAAAGCAGGATGTAGAACAGTCTATAGATGCACTAAGCATGCTCATGCTTGATTTGGAGCCTTCACATACACCATTTCCCAAATCTCAGAGTGCTCCCGCAGGTGAGAACATCTCAGCTTTCCAACCACCCTTTGCCCAGACACTAGTCAGACCTTCCTACCAGGCTGACCAGGCCATCTATAGTGTTACTGGTGGCCCACCTCTCTCTTCCTCTGCCAGTTTTGGACAGTCCTCACAAAGATCCTCACCTGCTTACCCAATGACTCCACTATCTGAGCATCATCAGAGGGGTTACCAGTCCCCTCAGGCCCTTTCACCTATCTATCAGCAAGATCCCTACAGTATCCGTGGAGGTTCAGTCACAACACCATCCCCAACTTTATCCCTCCCATCTCCAATCAAGCCCCAGTATGTCTACCCAGGAAGTAGAGAGGTGTCTTACTCTCCAGACCTTCAGGGTACATTCCCAGGCCCTCAAAAAAGCTACAGCACATCGTCATCCCCACTCCCCTCAGTTACCATTGTAAAAGAACCTGAGCCAAAGTCTGAGGAGGAGATGCTAAACCTTGAGGGACTTGTCGCCCACCGTGTGGCAGGTGAGGAAGAAGGAAATTGTGGTCTGAGTGCATGGCTTTTGCTGCATATATAAGATGACTGAAACTGAAAAAGTGTCCACTAAAATCTGTAAAAAATCTATAGATTATGTGATGCATTTTTTTGGTTTTGCCTTTGTATTTTTTGAGAAAACTATAAAAAATTGACAAAAAAATTATAAGCTGAAGCTGGCATGGATTTATTATGGTTCATTATTAAAGTGTGTAAGTGACAGCTTAATGGATAATCAGGATATGACTCTACCCAGCCTCATTTTGATGTCATTAGAGCGTGCAGTTTAGTTTAGCCTGTTTCTGGCTTCATTTATCAGTCTCATACAAAGTGCAGCATCTAATATTAAGCCATATTTGACAAAAAAAAAAAAGAAAGAAAAGACAATACACCAAGCCCTGGTAACCTAATGGAGCCATAGTAATGGGAACAAGTTTGCTCATATCTTGATTTAGTCCTGTAGACCAAACATACACATTAGAAAAAGTCCCTGCAAATATGTCCCACTGCATAGATAAACAATGAAGACATGTTCTAATACTGAACTATAATTTTGACCTAAACACTAAAGATTGATGAAAGAAGATTGCAAAGGTGTCATCATATCTCATGTTGATATAGAGTATTCTTGGCAGACACTCACACTGTCCGCTGTGTAGGAGTGAATAGCTGCAGAGATGTAAGTCACCATTGGCCAGAATAGACCTTACCACACTGTGCTTTAGCTACCATGCATTCTCTGGCTTGAACAGCAGATTATTGATATTACAGGAAAATACATAGGAGCACCACTCTCTGGCAGTGAATGGAATTGCTCAAACAGGATTTCTATCAAACATATTCTAATGAGACTGTTGTGTCTCTAGTGCTTAGTAGACCACTATATCATTCTGGGTATTTGATTATTTACTCACATATGGAAAGTCATGTACAATTATACAAACATATTCTTGTAAACAGTACAGTTTGTAATGTAGCACTGTATTTTAAAGAAATATGTTGAGACCCAGAAAGTAGCATTCATATTCACCCTTCCTTCATTCTTCTTGTTTTTCCCCCCATTTCTGTCTATCTCTGCTGTGGTATATGGATCACCCCTCACACCACTGATTCCCAACCTGCACCTTTATACTCCTCCTCTTCTTCTGCTTCAACCCATTCCATTATTCCTCAACCCAGAGTACAACGCCCGCATCCGGGGCATCTCCAAGAGCATGTCCTTCCAGCCCGAACATCATCGTTCCTATTCCTTCTCTGGTTTGTCCCCTCTCACACCTCCACTTCTCCACTTCCTCCACTCCTTTCTGTTCTCTTTCTACATCTCTGTCATCTTATTTTGCCTGTTTCTTTGGGGTTTCTTTATATGCAATTGTTAAAGGGAAAATCGCTGAATGTATGCAGGAAAATATAGTGAACCCTTAAGTGTAAAACATTTTGTTATAATTATTATTAGGAGTCAGAGTCATTATTTTGTTTATTGGGTCATTATTATTGGGATCCCAGTACAAAGTCATCAAGAATATCACATTTTGGTGTATACTTCTAAACCATACTGTATGTCACAGATTATTTCAATTTTATAGCACTGGAATCCTTAGGTCATGCTGAACACAAATTTTTATATGATTTCACGACCGTCTAGAAATCTTTCACCATATTGGATTTTGGCAAGAACTTTTGTTACCTATTTTTCTTGGTCGTTTGCACTGAACTGAATAAAAATTATGTAGGAAGAGTCTCAATATCAATAATTATCACAAACATGTTCAAGTTTAAATTCAACATGGATTTTAATAATTTTCCTTTTAATTTAATGACTATAACTTTTGAATGCAAACAAAATGTACACATACTGTATGTAAGACCTGAATCTGAGGAGGTTTCAGTCATCAAAAACATACTGTAGCCACTAGAGGCCAATGAATGATGCAGGGCCTCACCTATTTTAGTAAAACAGCTATAATTCTTGATATAATCCTTAATCTAATGACACTTAAGATATTTGGCTGAAAAGTTAAAATTGTACCCTTCTGACACATGAACTTCATTTGCTTTAAGAACTTTTTCCATGTTCTTTAGGAACACATTCGCGTACAGTAACCCCAGATGAAGCCATGCCAACTATGCGCCGACGAACCACCAGTGAAAGCCAGTACCTCAGCAGCCAAAATGACAGTGCAGCCCACAGGGTGTGCTCTCCATTGAAACCTGTATCTCCAGACTTTGCCAACACAATTGCAATGAACCCAGGTGGACAACCCAAGGAGGTATATAATAACGGATAAATTGTGGAGATAGATGTTTCACTTTATCATTTCATTTAACATTGTAATGTTTTAAATAAGTTATTGTAAAGTGTTTTTACTTCTCTTAGTTGTATTACTGTATATGGCATGTATTGGGTATTGTTATACATTACACTTTAATATTTTGTTATCCTATATGTTTCCCTTTCAGAAAACTGTGCATAGCTACAGGGAGGCCTTTGAGGAGATGGAATCAGCTCCTTTTAATCCTACCCACAGTAGTGCTGGTGAGACACATCCCCTGATCTCTACCTTTCCTGTATCACACAAAACCTTGCCACAGACCCCCTATTTTAACCTGTGCAAGTTTAGCCTCCCTGCAGAAAGAGTGTTCACTGTTCAGTCGTAATTTCAATCATAACGATTCAAATCATTGCTATGTTAATATACAACAAAAATACATATTATGACATATACAGTTACAATTCTGTCATGACATTAGGTAAGAAAAGTAAAGCTAAATCAAATGAATTTGCATTGAATGCAGAACTTGCACAAGAGGGTCTGGCTGCAGCCTGCACTTGCAGTCTCAGACACTTGCGCTTCCACTAGTGACGTCACTTGCAGTCTTTTATATTTTTTATTTTGTTCTATTTATTGAACTTGCATAGAATGTTTACAAAGAACTATTATATGCTGTGACAGGACAGGCTGCAGGTGAAAAATTATTTTGTGGCAAACTTAGGCTGAACTCATAATGCTTTAATGCCTTTACCCTGACTTGATTGATTGATTGGTTGATTGATTGATTGATCAGCATGTTTAGAGATGTGAGGAGCATTCCATAGTCTGTGACAGTACATAGTAATAACTGATGTTGTAACTACCTTTCATATTAGTTAAATACTTTACATATGTATATTGTAAGTGGTTTAGCTCCTTCACACAAAGCTAGTGATTTAAGAGAAATAAGACTTAAAGTCACTTATATTTTATATTATTAGCACTTTTAAAGTTAATTTCTGTGTTTTTAAAGTGTTCTTCTTGTGGCTTTTGAACGCTTGAACCTAACAATTAAAGGATTTTTATTTAAATAGGCCATTCTGGTCAGGCCGCTCTTTCAGCCACAGGACTGAAGGCACAGAACCCTACAGAAGCTCTGGTACAACAAAGCAGTTCAGGTGAGTACCTGTGAAACCCGTTTGGTCCACTGTCCACTTACGTATATTTTTCAATTTTGTCATCATTTAATAAGTAGACTGCTTGGTTTATTAACCATTATATGGCCAGTAGTGTTCAGAAATACCCCTCTGCCCCACCCCCCTCATCCATCTACAGTGCTAATTTATGTCACTGTCCTCCTGCTGTGCATTCCCATCACATTTACACTGTTATTATTCTCTTCCCCTTTTAAAAAAACTGTCGTTGCTCCTCTTTCTCTTTTTATGCCTGCTGCTATCAGATTCTGATTCTAGTGATGATATAGAAGGTAAGAGTATTTTGAAATGACAGTGGAAACCCTTTCCATGAATGCTACACTCTCCTTCCTGCACACATTCACTCCTGTTAACTCCTGCAAACCCTCTTGTATATGTGGGTTTTATTGAAATTGCATTTTATTATTATAGTGTCAACAATATTGTGCCAAAAGGCTCTGCTCTGTAACTCTTGAAGTTTTTTGCTATTTTAAATTCAAATTTTAAAGTCATATTTTAATGTTATGTGGAATAAAATTATACTTAGATTTCCAAGGTCAGCCATATTGCCTGCCCGCCATTTTACATTTTGTTGAAAACATACAATTTTGAATTCATCCTAGAGCTTTCATTACATCATCCCAAAATTTGTGTCATATAATGTTGTGGCAGTGGCAGTGCAAAGTCATTCACAGCTCTTTTTTTTTCTTATTTCTTATAGAGCAACATGGTTTTGTGGGAAAAGGAGACAGAGGAGGAGGATTGATTTCTCCTTTGCAGTATCAATACTCTCCTGCTTTTGAAAGACCAGTTCCTCCTGCCCACAGTCTCAACCCACCTCAAACAGTTAACAATGCTAGTTCTGATAGGTAAGTGTTATCTGAACACTGTCCCTTTTTTCAAATTTAACATATATGTATTTGTCTGGGTGAATGTATATGATTAATTTTATATGATTAATTTTATATTTTATAAATTATATTAATTTTATTAATTATATATTTTATATGACGTGTTGAAATCGCGTTTGGTCTCGTACTGTATCGCGTACCTTGTCAGTGTTGTGCGCTTTGCTTGGCCATTTGTTGTGATAAACAGGAAAGTGTGTTCAAGCGCCAGCAAAACA
>NW_015551120.1:245695-263332 GCF_001515605.1 Sinocyclocheilus anshuiensis
GGATCAAACCAGAGGACAATGCTACACCTGCAGCACTCTCAAATAATTTCTCTTTTTCCCACTCCCCCAGCCTGACTGGAAGAGGTGAAGGTACGGGTCTGCTTATCTCTAATGATTGGAAATTTAATCCTTTACCATCTCTGAGTATCAACAGCTCCTTTGAATTACATTCAGCCACTATTACCCACCCTCTTAAAATCCATTTTATAGTTGTTTATCGACCCCCAGCACCACTAGGTAACTTCGTGGAAGAATTAGATGTGCTGCTCTCAAACTTTCCTGAGGATGATACTCCCCTAGTTATGCTTGGAGAATTCAACATCCACCTAGATAAACCTCAGGCTGCAGACTTCCACACTCTGCTTGCCTCTTTTGATCTCAAGCGAGTATTAACTACGGCTACTCACAAATCAGGCAACCAACTGGACCTTATTTACACACGCTTTAATGAGCCGAAAAGAACGCATGTCACACCTCTGTTCATCAATTTGCACTGGCTACCAGTAGCTGCTCGCATTAAATTCAAGGTAGAGACCTGCGCGGGACGGATTTTTCAGTCCACTTTCACTCACTTTCACTGACTTTTTCATTAACTGTTCCCTCCTGGTGGAATGACCTGCCCAAATCAATCCAAGCAGCTGAGTCCTTAACCATCTTCAAGAAATGACTAAAAACACATCTGTTCCTCCTTTATTTGACCCTCTAACTCTAGCACTTTCTATTCTATTTTAATTCTACTTTATCTATATTTATCTTCTTTTTTTTATTTAAAAAAACAAAAAAAAAACACTAGCTTTCTATTTTTTATATTCTATCTACTTGTTTTTCTTTGTGTGTGTGTGTGTATAATATATATATATATATATATATACACACCTTGCTACGTGTACTGCGTTAGGCTAACCGAGACTTGTCATTTCCACTTATATATTGTTGCTCTTTTGTTAGTTTTGACTGCTTTTATTGTCCTCATTTGTAAGTCGCTTTGGATAAAAGTGTCTGCTAAATGACTAAATGTAAATGTAAATGTATATGCTTACACTTTCTCTATTTTATCTGTTGTGCTCTCTAACAGTTTTGGAAGGCAGTCTGCCTTTGCATCATTTCCATCTGAGCCTGTCCGGGCTCCTCTCTTCCCAGACACCTTTACTTACCTTAACCCTGATGAGGCCACAGTTAACATTGTGAGTGTTCATCACATCCCAGGAAGCCTCAACACACTCCACCGTACAGTTGCCACCAATACACCCCCAAGCCCTGCCCTTCACCGTAGGCTTGGTGGTCCAAGTAGCCCTGCTTTGGGGCGACGTCTACCAACAGCCAATGGCGGCAGTGAACCAACCACTCCCAACAGCCCTCTTTTGGGTCGCAGTGGCAAGTTCATCCCGCCAAGCCCTGTGCTAGACCGCCACCACTCACCTGCTCCAGTTGCCTCTAGCCCAGAACACAAAGCCTCACCTAGGGGTCAGGCCACTCCAGATGAGAGACATGGGGCAGAGTCCAGGCAAAGCACCAATTCTTTGGTTCAGCCTGGCCTTGCTACCCCTTTATTTCACCTAGAGCAATCCTGTAGCCCCTCACTGTTCTTGCCCCTGGATGTAACAGCGGGATCCATCGCAGAGAATTCTAAAAGTGTTCCAACAGAGAGCATTGAAAGTAGGAAAGCTCCCACTCCTACGCAAGTACCACCACAAGGAGCTACGATTGCCTCAATATATGGTAAGATAAGAACTGCAGCTAGAAATCTTGAAATCAAATCACTAAATGAAATAGATGTGTGTAATTATTTTATCAACTATTCAGCAAACCATTTGTTCTTTTTCAGCCGATGGACCTCCAGATATTAGAATCAATATCAAATTTGTTCAAGATACATCCAAATTTTGGTACAAACCAGAAATCTCAAGGGAACAAGGTGAGAGATTTGATGCCAGTTTTCACTCTTGCTTTTCTCTGAATCTGTGTAGAGTGGAGCCAAACCCGTCTATCATAGGGCAGGCCATATCAAGACACAATTTTTAACATTAATGTAGTTGCTGTGTTTTGCCTTTGTATGGATGTTTGGATGACTAGTGATACATTTACTCTTTTATGTTTTTTAGCCATCTGTATTCTTAAAGATCGTGAACCAGGAGCATTTGTCATTCGAGACAGTAACTCATTCAGAGGAGCATATGGCTTGGCCATGAAAGTAGCCTCTCCCCCTCCAATGGTGCAGCAGAAGAAAGGTAACTGCATGCAACACGCAAATCATCACTGAACAGAACTTCATCCTCATTTATCTTTTGTTCTTACCTTGAAGTTGGAGACATCACAAATGAGTTGGTACGACACTTCTTGATTGAAACCAGTGCCAAGGGCGTGAGACTTAAGGGTTGCCCAAACGAGCCCTACTTTGGTAAGAATGAATTTCCAGTGGCGATGCTTTTATGATTTTCTGTCTGCTGTGTATTGTACTGACTTAAATTGGTACCTTTTGAATAGTAGTCTGTAGTCTTCCACCCATCAGCTTGTTTGTGTGCTATAACTTGTACTTTGTGTGTGTATGCGTTTACAGGATGTCTTTCTGCTCTCGTTTATCAACACGCCATGACACCTCTGGCTCTTCCATGCAAGCTTATGATCCCTACAAGAGGTGAGAATGATATTATCACCCAGTTCCTGTAGCTCCTGTAATTGACCTCTTGTCAATAGATGGCATTTTTGTTTGTATTCTTTAATCATTGACTGACCTGACCTTTTTGTGAACAGATCCAAATGAAGAGGCCTTGGAGCTAGCTACACCAACAAGTTCAACTATGGATTTATTAAAGCAGGGAGCAGGTGAGTCTCTCTTTCATTTCCCTCATTGCTCTTTGTACATATCATTTGTCTCCTAATTTCTTGTAAATTTTTCTACCACTTCAGGACCTCCTAAACCTACTGAAGATTTTTATGGTAAATATGGCACATCATCTCCTAGCTGGCATTTGTGTCACTGTTTGCATGCTAATTTTATAGTAACTTCTGCCTATGAAAACCAACTACTCTCACCATGTGCACCTGAAACCAGTCCATAAAAGTATCTTTGACCTCAAATAATAGTTATGACATCCTTTTTTCATGTCTTTCCTTTTACATGGTATTGTTTTGGTGTTATTTGAGACAAACAAGTTTCTATTTCACACTTATTTTATCTCTTTCTCCCAGCATGTAATGTTTTGTACATAAACTCTGTGGATATGGAGTCACTGACTGGTCCACAGGCTGTGGCCAAAGCCATCACTGAAACACTTGCTGCCAAATCCTCTCCTACAGCAACCATTGTCCACTTCAAAGTGTCGACACAGGGCATCACACTCACTGACAATCAGAGGAAGTGAGTGGATTTAATATGATTAATGTTTTAATTTTACATAGCCAACTGTTAAGTGTTGTCTTGAATCAATCTTGTGTGACCTTGGAATAACAAAACTTAATTTTCCTTGTAGGATTTTTTTCCGTCGTCATTACCCAGTCAACATGATCACTTACTGCAATTTGGACTCAGAAGACAGAAAGTGAGTATTCTGTATTTTAGTTGGCTTTTCTGCATGGTCCATGTACTACATTTCATCCATTCATAAATATAATTCTGCATTAAATTTAGTATGAGCCTCATATCCCATTGTTTTCACAGGTGGAATAAAGCAGAGGGTGGTGTAGCAAAGTGAGTATACCAATTATCAATGTCAATAATTTTGTTAAACACTCAGAAAAAAATAACTAATAAGACTTTACTCTGGTTTATAATGCAGACTTTTTGGGTTTGTGGCTCGAAAACAAGGAAGCACAACTGATAATGTGAGTCATCTGTTTGCTGAGCTGGAACCAGACCAGCCCGCTTCAACCATTGTCCATTTTGTCTCCAAATTCATGCTGAACACCCAGAAACCTTGAGTGACCACCTAGCAACCATCTTGGTTTCTCCACGTGTCTGAATTTTCTCACCAAAGAGGATTTGGTTATACTTATTTTTCCAGAGTGGATTATTCTTTTTACATACATTATTACTTTCTTTTTTGTTTAATAACTCTGGTGGTTGGGCTCTTACTCTTTCTTCTTTGTGGAGATTTGAAAATTATGCTGTTTTTTTAGGTGAAGATCTTGCTGAAAAAAAAAGCAGATTAAGAATATGTCAGGATTAAAGTACTGTAGTAAGTGTAAATGACCGGGATAAAAGTTGTCCCCCTGGCCTTCTTCATTAGGAGGCAGGATTTTACAATAAAAAATACAAATAATATGCCAACATTGTGATTGAACAACCAAAGGTAGAGTTCAGAAAAAAAAAAAATAATGTCTGAGAATTATTTACTTTTTATTTTATAAAAAAAAAAAAAAGAAAGAAAAAAAAGATAAGATCAGACAAGTCAAAAACTCCAAATTCTTCTTTCTGTGTCCTCCTGTGAAAAGTATGAAGGAGACATTTTGCATGTTTGCTTGCAATAATCACAAGAGTACGTTATTTTCTCTGAATTCAGAGGACTTTAGTTTACTCTGCTGTTACTCAGAAAAGCATTTTGCAGAATTTAGCTTTTCACTTCAAATAACAGACCAAATCTGTTGAAATAAATGAAAAAAAAAAAAAGTGGTCTAAAAAAATGACAGAAAATCACCTTGCCAAATTGATCACCACATGAAGACTTGTTACATTTGCCTGTGGACATGGAACTAGCAACTACACTGCAGTCACTGGAAACTTTACGCTGAAATTCCATATTCATATGGATAGTAAAAAAACACACTGGCTCTACCTACAAATGTCCTATGTGTTGGGTAGTAGATGTTAAGCTTTTACTGAACTGTGCTCAACATCCCATTCACAGCTTTGCCCCAGTCAGTGACAAAAATAAGACAACATTTTGTTGCATACTATTTGAGTGCATGGGTAGGTCCATTTTGTACTTGTCTTTAAAATGTATTATGACAAACCATGACATTTAATTAATATTTATTTTTGTTGCAGTATTACTCATGGGTAACTAATATTTAAAAATAGTCTATACTCTACAGAAAATAAACTTGACTTAAAAGTAAAAAATGAATTATTTTAGCTAAAATGTCAAAATCAGGTTTTGAGAAGCTCTTGATGTAAAATGTATGTTGCAGTTTTTGTCTTTATTTGAATGTGTGTTCACTGTGTCACTGTGTTAGGCGATTTAGAATGAAAAGGCATGAATGTGGAAGAAACTGAAAAAAATATTTTAGATTAAAAAAAAAACAATATATGTATAGAAATTTGCCATGAGTGCTGTAATTATGTGTGTGATTAAAATAGCTCCTGGGTTGATATGGATTATGTTATTGGTCAAAGGGAGGTCAGCTATTTGCTGTTTGCTGTGGACATGTAAAAGAGGCAATGAAACAATATGTTTACCAAAAGTATATAGAATTTCATGTAATGCACTTTCCATCCTGTCAAGGACTAAGTTGTAATAGTAGGTTCATTCTCTGTTCACCGTCATTAAGTGCTTTATAATCATAGATGGGGCAAAAGAGATTGAATATTTAAAAAAAAAAAAAATCTGAAGTAACTGACAGGATGAAAAGTGTTTTATTGTAGATTTCTCTATAACAAGAGGCAATGGTGGTACACTTAAACTCCGAGTTAAGTACGTCATTAGTAGAAATTCAAAGCAGTTCACCTAAAATGTGTTAGCAGTGCAATATTTACTGTCAAGTTTTACTGTTTTTGAAATGTGAATTCTGGAGCTGCAACACGTTCATGGATGAAATGAGAGAAACTGTGGGGTTTACAGTCAATTTTGTCTATTTTCAAATGGTCAAAAAGGAGCAATTTGACAAACCATGTGCAGTTGAAAATTTAAAAAAAATCATAAAGTGAACCATTTGTTAAATGGTGATCATCTTGAAACATATTGAAAGAGATGTTCAGTATCTTGTGCTTAAACTGCTGTCATTTTGTGTTATTACAATAGTAATAATAATTGGTTTGTGGTGCTGTATAAGTTTCTCAGCAGATGGCAGTGTTGTTTCAAATTAAGGACCACATTAAGTGACAAACATCAAAACACAGCTTTAGATTCAGCAAAGGAGAACATATTTTAGTTCCACAGTGTGAAGCCTTAAACAGCACAATCTTTGTAACCACCCTCTAATTTATACTGAACTGTTACACCATAGACTGATTCAACAGGTGACTTAATCAGAGCTTAAACAATGACTTGCCTCAGAGCTTAAACAATGACTTCCCTCCATCATGATGCTGAGTGCAAGGACAGCTATGAGAGTCAGATATGAGTGCTTAGATTCAAGTCAGATAAACAGATTTGTAAGTAGCTCAAACTGAATGCCAAAAATATGACCTCGTGTTTTATTCTTCTTCTTCTTCTTTTTCTCTCAAAATAGATAGATCTCTGCCATACCTGAAAAAAAAATCAGAATTGGCTGACAGTGTAAATTCAATCATCGATATCTAAGCCCCAATTTTACTGACTGGAATTTTCCATGAAAAACATTCCATGGATAACATAATTTTACATATCTGATAATAATGAATATAATTAATTTCTAATTATATATTATTGGGGAATGCAACATGACCTAGTAGAGAGGCAAATAAAATTCAGAATTCACTATATAATTGAATGAGTTGAGAGAGGGTTTACTGATGACAAAGTTCTCCATGCTTCTTCATTCTCCAGCTTGGGTCATTTCTATTTCAGCATGACAAGTGCTCAAAGAAATGTCCATACAGATATGGTTTTCTGAGTCTGGTGTGGAAGATCTTTAATAGCCAAGTATAAACCTGAATCCCATTGTACCTTCAGGATCAACTGGACCTCACTGATGTTCTTTTGTCCGAATGAGAGTATATATCCAATTTCCATCATCTACTCCAGGGGTTCTCAAACCTCCCCATGAAGTACCCCCAGCACTGCACGTTTTGTATGTCTCCCTATATCTTACACACCCACTTCAGGTCTTGCAGTCTCCACTAATGAGCTGATGAGTTGAATCAGGTGTGATAGATGAGGGAGACATACAAAATGTGCAGGGCAGGGGGTACTCCAGGACAGGTCTGAGAACCACTGATCTACTCTAATGGTAAGCCTTTCCAGAATTAATTAACTGCAGCCAGCTGTTAAAGCATAAAAGAGAGTAAATAAAAAATACATGGTTTATTTGCCTTCCTTTTGAGATTAAATGTTCAACAAGACACATAAGGCAAATACTGTTTGATAATGGTAGTCCTATGTGATTTAGTATTGATCATCTTGTTAAAGTGTGTTGGGAATTGTTTGCGTTCCTAATTTACAGGGCATATTGATCTATTATTGTATAATTTCAATGGCATTCATATTTTATTTTTTATTATATTTTATTTAAAAATTGTATTTGTTAAATTTCAAGTAAATATGATGTTATATTGACATTTTCTGTCAGGAGCATGCCTTTTGTTATAATTTACAGAGGCTATTTTTAAATCATAATTGACAGGTCATATTAATTTACATAATTTTGGTAGGTGTTTATCAGTTAGGATACTCCTGGGGGGGGATACACTGAAAAACTCTTGCTCGACATTTGAAACACATGTTGTCATTCAGAAGTTCTTTCCACAAAATTGTTTTTGTCCTGTAAATCTTTTTATATTCGGACAAAACTTTAGCACATAACTTGTCCCACACCATAGACCCATGAATGAGGTGTCAAATCATGGCAGCTTATTGAGGAGGGGTGTGCTATGACATTTTTAAATCATCAGGTGCAATTCTGCTGAAAAAATCCCATAGATTTAACAAGAAAATCTCATGTGAGATCTCATCTCTGCATCAGAATGTTATAGAGATTTGAGGGTGGGCACATTTGACTCTTTCAAACAAGCAGCCAATATGAAGTGCCATACCAACTTCCTTGTTGTGCCTTAGGAACCAATTACAGCACACTAGCAAGAACTTCCATTGAAAAAGGGTAAGAGAATATCTCAGGATCAGAACATCATAGAGACAAGGGAGTGGGATATTTTTGACAAGGGGGTGGTATGTTTGAGTGGCATGTAGCCTGAAAAATATCCAGCCATGCCCTAGCAACCATAGAATAAAATTAACTCTCCATATCTCAGCACTAGTACATCACAGAGACCTGACTGCATCCTGACTGCAAGCATCCTGTCTATTAGTGTCACCCTGGTAACTGTCTAGTCACACCGTATCAACCATATGGAAGCATAAATAAGTCATATTTCATCAGTGGAACAACCAGTGGGAAACCATTTATTAAAGGGGTCATATGATGCGATTTCAATTTTTCCTTTCACTTTGAAGTGTTACAAGCTCTTGGTGCATAAAGAAGATCTGTAAAGTTGCAAAGACTAAAGTTTCAAAAAATACAGCCGTCGATCGGCTTTCACTGTGGACAAAGCGGAGTCCAGCCTGGGGTCGTCACATGTGGTTGCCGCAAGCCCGCCAGCCGCGCCGTTATCAGGCCAGCCGGCCTCACTCTAGCACGGCCTCCGCTCACTCTAACCCACCGGCCGTTCCTCACTCTAGGCCGCCTCTCACTCAGGCCAGCCGCCGCTCACTCAAGCCTGCCGTGTGTGACGCTGTGTTTCGTTGTGAAAGCGAAACTACTTTGTTTGGCCTTCCAAAAGAGGACACGAAATGCAGACATGGTTTTATGTTTAAAACGACAGTATAAATCATTATAATCCGTAATTATGTCCCCACTGGATTATAATTGGTTTTAATTATAACCCACTGGATTATAATGGGTTTTAATGTTTTTGTCTCATCGCTCCGGCCGGGACAAGGTATCACAATATGGTAAGGGGTGTAACATTTCCGTCACACGCTTGAGGTATTCGGCCAATCACAACGCACTGGATAACACACTGGATAGCTGACCAATCACAGCATACCTCGCTTATCAGCTTTGTAAAAATTGACACGTTTCAGAAAGGTGGGGCATAGAGGAGAAACAATAATGTACAGTATGTGGAAAAAAATGTGTTTTTTGAACCTTAAACCGCATAAACACATTTCATTACACCGAATACACAAAATAATGTTATTTTTAGCAACATCATATGACCCCTTTAAAGGTGACCTATTATGCCCCTTTTTACAAGATGTAAAATAAGTCTCTGAAGTTTTAGCTCAAAATACTCCACAGATCATTTTTTATAGCTTGTTGAAATTGCCACTTTTAGAGCCAAAACGCGCCGTTTTTGTGTTTGCCCCTTTAAATGCGAATGAGAAGAAGAGGGCGGAGCTTCAAGATCTCATGCCCCGGTATACCAATGCTGGCCTTTGCAAATAAACATTCTACTATTAGTACAAGCCTGTCATCTTTACTGAAAATGTGCTCAATTTAAAAGTCAGTCATCTGATTGTACTGTGCATAATAAATGCGTGTTTAAGAATTACACAGACGAGGAGCACGGCGTGCTGTCACAAACTTTATAAGATCCACTTGTGATTATGAGCTCGACAAAAGCAGTCGACTTCACATTGCTTTTACATGCAATTTTTAACTACCACATTCCTTATAATAATTCTGGTAGAACATGAAGGCAGCATCAATGAAAATAAGCAGAGACAATGGTATCTTTAGCTTTAGCTAATTGATTCCTCTTTTAGAAGCAACTTTTGCACAACTCCAGTGCTGAACTGACCCTCATTTGTGAGGCAGTCCGGCATTAAATGATTGGCACAAACATATAGGACTTTAGCGTTTTTTTCCGGGACATTTCCTTCGAAAATGAAATGTAACCACTGTGTCCTCAGCGGCTCAGATGGAGGGAATCTATGGCGACTCCTATGGTCGTTGGTTCATCCCAAAACACAACACTTGTAAATGCCTCTTTGGCTCTGACATTGTATCTCCAGCAGCTACAGCAAAAAACAGTAATGGCGGACTGCTGCATCTCACTCAGGGCGGTGTCTATGCTAATAGGGCAGAGATCGTCACAAATGGGCGGGACTTTTTCCCTACCATGCCATGAACGTAGGGAGAAATCTTGAATCGTTCATTTGGAGAGACTGTTTATGATTTATTGGGATTATAACAAAAATAAGTGAGTGGATTTTTACCCTTATAGGTTGGTTGTTTTCTCACAGTGCAGCCACACAGCTGTGTTCAAACACCTTATAAAAGTGATTTTTGCATAATAGGTCACCTTTAAATATGTGCCTTTCAATAGAATGTGGCATAATCACATCATCATAGCATCATCTAAAATTAAGACTTAATATAAGATTTAAAAAAATCTAGAAAAAGTCATTATACATACTAAGTACATTACTACATCATTTATTCTACCTTTGAGTAAATCAATTAAGAAATCACTTTCCTTAATGAAATCTGTCATTCTGCCATTTTCATCTATTTAAAATTAGTTAGTATAGTGTATGTATATATATATATATATATATATATAATTTTTTTTTTTTTTTTTACCACTATTAGACACACATAGTATATGAGACCACACTACTTCAGACCCTACCCAGATTTATGGAATGCATGTGGAGAGGGAATCGGAAATGGTACAGATGCTCCTAAATATTACAGTCATGTTCTATTTGTTCTGCATCTTACTGTACAACCATTCTCTTATTATGAGCACTGGAGGGGAAGAAAGAAAGAAAAGAAGAAAGAAAGAAAGAAAGAAAGAAAGAAAGATTAAATCTGGGTTGCTGCGAACAAAGCACGAATTGACGGTTTAGTATTGAATTAGTTTGTGGTTTCATCATGTTATCTTTAAAAATAACATTTTTGGGGTAATGACTATAATCGTAGGTCATATTTGTGTTCAGTTCAATTTATTTAGCGCTTTTTATAATATACATATCCCAAAACAGCTTTACAGAAGAAAAAGGAAAATAAAGATGATAAAGGAAAAGAACATACAGTAGTCAACACTGCAGGCTTTAGGACCCAGGTATATAAATTCATCTCTTTGAATCATTCATAAGAACACCTCTACTGTCAAGTCCGTCTAGGCTGAATTAATATCAAGTGCAATTCTGATAGTGGAACTCCCCTAGGACAGTCAAGTGATGCGCTTGCATTCTTTTTGTCTAACAATGTTTTCAGTGTTTTTTGGGCATGCATTACTTCTCAACTGATGTTGTTTTTAAAATCTTATATAGGCCTACCTTTAATTTTAGAGAAGTTGTTGAAGAATTAGAAACGCGTGATAAAGATGCAATCTCTTTGGTTTATATTGGGATTATCGCTTTACCTGGTACTTATGGAGAAGGTATAGCGGAAGCTCAGCAAGCAGGTAACAAAATCGCCTGTTCTTCTTGTAGAAATATTGCTGTCACATCCGGGACAAAAAGGCAAACAGACAGGTTAACGTAAGTCAGAGAGTTTATTACAAGGAACGTAGGAGTAGCTTCCAACAGAAAAGAGTCAAACGTAGGAATTAATGGAAGCATAGAACACAGTCTTATCTGGGGTCGGCACTTTGGTCCTCCGGCTGAGAACTGAGGAATCCGAAGCTTGGCAGGCAGATCGGGAGGCAAGGAACCCATTCAGAGAAGCTTGTAACCTTGAGACCAGCCGATGAGTGACTGAGGTGAGTGTGTATTTGACTGGTGTGGTAAGTGGGTGCAGGTGTCCGTGATCAGTAATCAGGTGATTGTGAGCGGGTGTAGGAGGCTGATTCGGCTGGTGAAGGTGTTTCCGTGACATTAACCCCCCCCACGGGCATCTCCCGACGCCCGAGAGCGACAGCGAGGACGACCGCGGCCCCTGGGAGAGGGACAGTCAGGATGAGCCTGGTGGAAGTCGTTGAAGAGGGACGGGTCCAGTATGTCCTCTCTGTCTGCCCATGATCTCTCCTCAGGACCGTACCCCTCCCAGTCTATGAGGTATTGAAGCCGGCCGCCTCGCCGCCGGGATTCGAGGATCTCCTTGACTCGGTAGATGGTCTCGTCGGAGACGACCTCGGGCGGAGGGGGGGGTACCTCGTGTTCTGTGGAGGGAGGGAGAAGAGGATTAGTGAAGGGTTTAAGCAAGGACACGTGAAAGGTGGGTGAGATCCGGTAATGGGCAGGCAGGTGTAACTGGTACGTGACTTCGTTGATGCGCCTTGCTACGGGGAAAGGACCTATGTACCGGGAACTCAGCTTCCTGCTGGGACGCCGGAGGCGGATGTCCTGGGTGGATAACCAGACTTGGTCCCCTGGTTGATAGATGGGATTGTCGGACCGACGAGTGTCCGCATGGGCCTGGTGCCTCCGGACGGCCCGCTGGAGATGGATATGCACTGAGTCCCATACCCTCTCGCTCTCACGGAACCAGTGATCTACCGCTGGGACTTCCGAGTGTTCCTCGGTCCAAGGAAACAGGAAACGGCTGGTAACCTAGCACACATTGAAATGGGGTGAGTCCGGTGGTTTCCTGGCGCAGGGAATTCTGGGCGTACTCGGCCCAGGGTAGATACTGGCTCCAGCTTTCCTGATGTTCATGGCAGTAGGCCCGGAGATACCATCCGATCTCCTGGATCTTCCGTTCGGTCTGGCCGTTGGTCTGCGGGTGGTATCCAGAGGACAAACTGACCGATGCTCCCAGGAGGCGGAAAAACCCTCGCCAGACCCTGGAGATGAACTGAGGGCATCTGTCTGAAACAATGTCTTCTGGGAGACCAAAGTTCCGGAATACGTGCTGGAAGAGGGCTTCGGCGGTTTCTAGGGTGGTAGGTAATCCACGCAGGGGAATTAATTTGCAGGATTTGGAGAACCGGTCGACGACTACTAGGATGGTCGTGAATCCGTTTGAGGGAGGTAAGTCAGTGGCAAAGTCCACACCCAGGTGGGACCAGGGCCGGCGAGGGATGGGTAGCGGAACCAGTTTCCCTTCGGGCAGACGACGTGGCGTGGTGGAGATGGCACAGACCGAACATCCCTTGATATACCGGGCGACATCTCGGGCCATGTGGGGCCACCAGTAGCGGTTCTGGAGGAGCGAGAGGGTTCGGCGGCTGCCTGGGTGCCCCGATCCCGGAGAGGTGTGAACGGAGTCCAGAAGGGTTATACGCAGGGTGGATGGGACATAGTTCTTCCCCTGTGGACCTCCCGGTGGAGCGGGTTCGGTGAGAGTGGTGGCACTCTCGCTCCGGAGTCAACGAGGATTTTGACTGGAAAGTATTGGGTGTGATAAATTAGAAGAGCATTTATATGAGGCATGCAAGACACATCAGGAGTGATCTGGATAGTACTCACCGCTGGGCGTGGTGGACGAATGGGACAGGTGCGGGAATCCGAGGCTTGGCAGGCAGATCGGGAGGCAAGGAACACATTCAGAGAAGCTTGTAACCTTGAGACCAGCCAACGAGTGACTGAGGTGAGTGTGTATTTGACTGGTGTGGTAAGTGGGTGCAGGTGTCCGTGATCAGTAATCAGGTGATTGTGAGCGGGTGTAGGAGGATGATTCGGCTGGTGAGGCAGGTGTTTCCGTGACACATAGCAGTCGGAATTTACCCTTTTTTTTTTTTAGAAATAGCCTTTGTGCACAGCCAGCCTTGTACTCTTCTAGGCTAAAAAAAATTTGCCATTATTTTTGCAGAAAGATTAAAAAAATGCTTAGAACAAATTATACGTAGATGATTGCCAATCAGGATTCATTAAGGGCAGACATATAAGTAATAATATTCGTTTGGTCCTAGATTTAATTGATTATAATGAGTATATTGATAGTGAAAGTTTTATATTTTTTGTAGATTTTTATAAAGCATTTGACACCGTTAACCACAAATTTATGTTTGAGATTTTGGATTTTTTTGGCTTTGGTGATTTCTTTAAAAGGGCCATTTATACTTTATATAATGGGTGTAATAGCTCAGTAAAACTTGCAAATGGCACTACCCCCAGATTTCTCTTAGAAAGAGGCATAAGGCAGGGATGCCCAATATCTCCTTTTTTATTTTTACTTGTAACCCAGACAATGACTCTTTACATTAACAAATATAATTTTCACGGAATCAGGATTTTAGAAAGAGAAATAAAATGCTGTCAATTAGCAGATGATACAACAATATTTGTTAGAGATTCATTAGAAATTAAAAATGTGATTGATTGTTTGAATGACTTTTCATTGGTTTCAGGGTTAAAATTAAATTTAAACAAATGTGAGTTGTTCCCTCTGAAAAATTGTGAACTTCTTGATATTAATGGCATCCCTGTAAAGAATGTTGTTACCTATTTAGGAATCAAAATATGTAAAGATGAAAAGGGAAGGGGACAGCTTAATTTTCAACCTGTGGTTCAAAAAGTTAAAAATAGATTTAATTTATGGTTAATGAGAGACCTGTCAATGAACGTTAGAATTATTTTATCAAAAACTGAATGTTTATCTCATCTGCTCTATCCTGCTATTTCACTAGAAGTCCCTAATAACATCATTAAAGAAGTAGATAAAAATCTTTACGATTTCATTTGGAGAAATAGATCTTATTACATTAAAAAAGGTTCCTTAAATAATTCGGTTGGTAATGGAGGCTTAAATGTGCTTGACTTCAGCACATCAAATGCAAGTTTAAAGAATAGATGGATCAAGAATTTTTTTCAATATAAAAATAAAATTTGGTACTAATTCCTAATCTAATCTTTGAAAAGATGGGTGGTGCTGCTTTTCTGTTGCAATGCAACTTTGAAATAAGATTCCAGTTAGATTAAGTAATTTTCACAAGCAGGTGCTACTCTCATGGATGCTTATTTATAAGCATCATTTCTTTCCAAATAAATGTATAATTTGGAATAACAGAAATATAATGTTTAAACATAAAACTTTTTCAAAAATGGGTAGACAATGGTATTTTATTTGTTAAACAGTTATTTAATGAAAATGGGCACCTGTAAACCTACATAGAATTTCTTCAAAGGTATAATATTCCAATAATACCTAAATAATATTGTATAGTGTTTGATGGTATACCATCCGGACTAAAATGTCTGTTTAAAGGAAATGTGAATAAGGAGACTGTGAGTCTCAGAGCTGATGTTGCAATTAATGGAGTTACTATTAATGATAGAAAATGGAATAATTACTTTATCAGGAAGTTACTAACAGAATACAGCCCAATATCTTCTAAAACATACTGGCATTTGAGTGCATTGACTGGAAATATGCATGGTTGCTGCCTAAAAAAAATATTGCATAACAAATAAGGTGAGAGAAGTACATTTTAAAATACTCCATCTGGTGTACCCTGTTAAAACTCTTTTTCTTAGATTTCGTACTGATGTAGATGTTATATGTGATTTCTGTGGGACTGAGAAAGAAAATGTTGTGCACTTATTTTTTTATAGCAAAATGTTTTGGAATGTTTCCTTTGTAAATGCCTAGGCATGAAAGTTTACTTTTCTGAAAAATATGTATTTTTTTATTTTAATAGACAAAGATTACCACCAAATGTGGCCTTTATTGTTAATCTTTGTTTGATTATGGGGAAATACCATATACATAAACAGAAATGGGCTAAAGGAAAACCCAACTTTTTGTTATTTCAGATAGATATGAAAAATTATATTGAGTTACTACTTGGGTTGAAAAACAGTAAAGCAAAACGCACTAGGTCTCTTTGTGAAGCTTTTATGTTATTTATATGATGATCTCATACCTGTTCTTTTTTCTGTTTAGTTTTTTTTTTTATTAATATTATTATTTTTTATTAATTTATTTTACCTGTATTATTATTTATATTATACTGTATATTTTCTATTTCTTTGTTGTAGTTTATATTTGTTCAGTACCTTTATATTATATGTTGGAAATTAAAAAAAAATAAAAAAGAGAAAAAGTTTATCAACTCTCAGCTACAAGAAAGAAAAAAAAAAACAGGGCAAACGAACTTGTAAAATATTATAATGGCAGTGCATCAATTTCAGTGTCATCAGTTTGCCAAAATGAACACAGAAGAACGTTTTACGCACCATTTACATGTGGTAGGGAGTAGGTGTAAATTTCTTTCCTACCAACTGACATTTTGGAAATACAAACATTTTCATGAATTCGAAGGTTTATGTCAGAATGGCTTTACGAACAATTTACACAAAAATTCATTCTGCTCGTGTTTCATGAATGAGGCCCAATGTTTGTTAATTGTGAGTGAAGAACTGGGAAAAATCCAAAGCTTCCCACACAGACAAAACAGGAACACACCACCCCTGAAGAAGAGTCATAGAAATTATTATAAGATTACAGACCTCTGTTAATAACAGAAAATCAAACATTGTTTTCAAAACTGATCCAGTTTCAGTGCTTTGATTTTATTGTATTTCTTTCTAATTTCAGGAAATTCTAAAGTTTTTGTTGCTCTTAAACTTGCACTAAACGTGATTATACCATCTAAGTAGCCTATGTAATTTTAATAGAACCACATGTCTTCTTTAGTGATACAAGTTCAGAAACATTTATAACCTGTTGAAGTTTTTTTATGTTGTGTATTGACTTGGTGCCATGATGGATATTGAAATGTTATTTATTTTTCATTTTAAACAGTGTAAATGATTACTTAATGGTAATATAATATTTGTGAACACAACTGTGTATGTCAGACCATAAATCCCCAAAAACTATGCATGGGGGCTTGCTTTGGTGTCGCCACCCCTCATAGACCCCATGCCACCCTAAACATTATTTTCTAGATCCACCCCTGGTCTGTGCAGTGCTGCTTCAAGTCAAATGCATATTGTGTTTTGTTAGGAGACGCACAAAAGTTCTTATGTGGCTATATAGGTAATATTTTTGTTTACACAATTTTCCAAAATCAGACAATATTGTGTCTAATACATAACACAATATTAACATCTTCTTAAATTGTTGTAAATAAATATCAAATTTGCAACTGATCAGTGTTAAAAAAAAATGCTGGGAAATCACTACACGTAACCCTACAAGAGTGATTACTGATAGGCTGTCTAAAAGAAAAAAGAAAAAAAAAAGTCACATGTTTGTCACGGTGCACTACTAAGTGGAGTATGGAGCAAGGAACGGAGGGAGACGAGGAGTACATCAATCCAAAGAGATTTAATTATAACAAAGAAACACAGAAAACTCACGTAATACATGTAGACATGAACAATACCAGACACTGAACTAAAAACAGGGAACACTATTTAAACACATGACAAGACGAGGGGATGACGAGACACACCTGGGATCAATGGAAATAAACGGGGAACACCTGGAATTAAATCAGCTGCTACATAGTAAGGACTTTCTACTTCGAGGACCTTGATAGAAATGTAATGGAGTGAAAAGTACGATATTTGTGTATATAGTGTAGTTAAAGTCATAAGTTTCCAGAAAAAAAATATTCTCAAGTAAAGTACAGATACTCAAAAAGTGTACTTAATTACAGTACTCAATTAAATGTGCTTCGTTACTGCCCACCTCTGGTGTGTGTGTGTGTGTGTGTACCTGTTTTTCTATTCTGGTGGGGACTTAAACCTGAATACAAACAGACTCATGGGGACTCGTGTAATGGTGGAGACCTAAATTGATGTCCCCGCAAACCAGACGCGTGTGTGTGTCTGTGTGTGTGTGTGTGTGTTCAATCTGTTTAGTCTTTGTCAGTTTTGCTTCAAGCGGTTCATAACAAAAACATCTCGGTTACATATGTAACCTTGGTTCCCTGAATAGGGA
>NW_015551121.1:0-767 GCF_001515605.1 Sinocyclocheilus anshuiensis
GAGCATAACAGCTTTTTAAATTATAAATTATACTAAATGTGTTTCGGAAAATATAAAAAAAAAATGTAGAAAGTTTACTGTAATGGTAGGTTTAAGGGATGATAGTGTATACAATTTATGAATATAATGTAATAAATATGATGTAGAAACTTTAATTTTCTGTGAAACTGCGTTTTGACAATTTGGTTGGTGAAAAAGTTATACAAATAAACATGAATTCAATTTAATTGAATTATGGCAATGTAAAGTCTCCATAAACATGACCGGACAATATCTGGGGCCCCAATAGTCCTTATCGTTTGACCTGTTAAAATATTATTTTTTTCCCCGATCCTGGTAAAATGTACAACGTTTTTATATTTTTAGTGATGACTAAAACTAGTGTAAATGTTTTCCTTTGTTTTATATCATGTGCGAACACATAATTTATTTATTTTCATTTAAAAAAAGAGAATAAGACTCGGGACGATTGAATGCACATGCGTGCGTGTGAGAGAGAGAGAGAGAGAGAGAGCGAGAGAGCAAAAATGCCCTGCCTTGGAATGCAACCGGACACGCAGACCCCAGATGGGGCAAACCCCCCGGATGTGGGGACGGACCATTAAAATCTACGTAAACATTCCCCGGAGGTCATAGGTTGACGTCGAAATTTCACATATGCCGGTTTTCACATCTGGACAGGTCACGGGGTCAACCAGTGTGTGTGTGTGTGTGTGTGTGTGTGTGTGTGTGTGTGTGTGTGTGAGAGAGAGAGAGAGAGAGAGAGA
>NW_015551121.1:996-1695 GCF_001515605.1 Sinocyclocheilus anshuiensis
CTTTCTCCTGGAAAAATGGAAGGGAAGTTTTATTTATTTATTTATTGTTTTATCCTCAATTTCATTATTAGTCATGTTACATATTTTATTTAAATTATTTTATACAACCATCAGATTATATGTTCTCATGATCTGTTAGAATTGTCTACTTATTCTTTTATTGACCTTAAATCCAATATCTTTCTCACATCTCCCATACAGAGAGAGAGAGAGAGCAAAAATGCCCTGCCTCGGAATGCAACCGGACACTCGGACCCCAGATGAGGCAAACCCCCGGATGTGGGAACGGAACATTAAATCTTCAAAAACATTCCTTAGGTCTTCATTTATCGCCTGCCATCCTCTGAAAACGGTCAAACATCTGTACAAACATCATTTTTCATCCCCGGAGGTCATAGGTTGACGTCGGAATTTCACATATGCCGGTTTTCACATCTGGATAGGTCACCGGGGTCAACACAACGTTGGGTGGTCACGGCGCGGGTGGTCGTGACGTGGGTGGGCCGCGTGGGGGGAGGGGAAAGGTCACAAAGGTCAAAGCCATCAATCAAGGGTCATAAATCATTTTTGACATAAGGTGCATCATATTGCTCTTACAGTCACTAATTATAAGTACAAAACGAGGATTTGTAAAGATGAATGTCAGAGGATTTCGATATAAGCCAAGAGGAGACTGGTTTTCCTTTGCTAAAGTAAGGA
>NW_015551121.1:2047-2834 GCF_001515605.1 Sinocyclocheilus anshuiensis
CCATGTTTTTACATTGTACTTATATTTTAAAAATCCCTGCATGTAATTACATCTGTAATACATTTCTGTAATTACTTTTATAATTACACTGTTGACCCATCCCTTACAACTTAACCCACCCTTAAGCCTACCCATACCACCAAACCTGTCCCTAACCTTACCCGTATCCTACCTCAATAGCAGCAAAAGTGTTTTGCAATACAATATGAACACAATAAGTACATTGTACTTAATTTGCCGTTCCGGGCAGATGACGTAGGACGTAGGCGTAGCACATGCGGCGGTGATTTAGTGTTTATAACGTTATAAATATGGATATTTTTCTTACAAAAATGCATCGATTCGCTACAGGAGGCATTTGTTCACCCCCCGGAGCCATGTGAGACACTTTTTTTATGGATGGGTGCTTTTTATTTAACTTCTTTTGGACTGAAGCACTGCAACACCCGTTGACTGCAATGATTGAATGAAAGCTTGGAATAGCCAGGACAATTTTTAATAGGGGTGCTCCGATCAGAATTTTTGAGGCCGATCACCGATCGCCGATCACAGAAAGCAGTATCTGCCAATACCGATCTTTTTCAAGTCAAGTCAAGTCATACACAACTAGCTTACTGACTGATTTTGACTATAAATATACTATATATATATATAAATGTTTACCTATACATACATTAAAAAAAATACAAACTATATGAATGCGTCACAAAAACACTGTACCTATACACAACTAACCTACTGACAGATTTTGACTATGAATATACTATATATAAATGTTTACCTATAC
>NW_015551121.1:2861-3191 GCF_001515605.1 Sinocyclocheilus anshuiensis
CGAGGTGGGGGCGGGGTACAGCCTTGAACGCGTTTAAAGCCTTCTTTTTATCATTTACAACTATTTATAGTGATACTCCAATCAGGATTTTTAGGCATTTATTCAGGGCCTGAATTTCATTTTTGAAAATGGGGGGAATTCCCCTCTTAGGTGTCTCTTGTAAGAGGGGAAGAAGCACGGACTGTGCTTTCACACAGGAGTCCACTACTGATACGTGGCTGTTTACCACAAACACAACATTTATCCATTATTTTGATTTCAAATCCACACATTGTCACTGAAAATGCTTTTTCAGCATTGCAATTCTTTTTTTACACAGTACAGTAATAT
>NW_015551121.1:4363-6739 GCF_001515605.1 Sinocyclocheilus anshuiensis
GTCCAAACTTTTGACTGGTACTGTACTATAATATACACAAAGAATATCGGCCGATATATCGATATCGCCCTTTTTTATTCCCTAATATCGGTATCGGCCCCAAAAAAACCCATATCGGTCAGGCTCATGTGTTGACTGTGAAACACAGTAGACTTTAATAATATGCATTTATGGTGTAATTACTACATTTTCGTGTCAATTCATATTCATATTTACGGCAAAAAATGCTTTGTTACTTTAATTCAGCACTTGCAGCTCAGCAAAAATAGACTCGGTGCAGAAACAATCTGCACTGCTGCAGACGCACCGCTACTGGAATGCACTGCCGGACAGCAACCGTGTGCAGTGTGAACGCTTTATTAATCCGTTAACATGAGCGCGGAAAAAATACGCACCACATTCGCACTGCAAACGAAGTAATGTGAACCTGGCGTTATGTGTGAGTGCTGCGAGTGTGCTTGAGCGCACGGTCTCCAGGAGAGTGCGTGAGCGCTGAATGGTTAAACACTGGCAAGAATTAAAAAGAAATGCAATTTATAGAAATTGTAAAAAAAAAGAAAATATTCATATTCATATTCAAAACATAATAATCACTTTAATGTAGCTTGCGCTCACTGCTGTACACGGAAGCAGTTCCGGGCAGATGACGTACGAGGTCAGCTTTGCGCATGCGCCGCTCAGAAGTGATGCACGCGGAAGCGCAGAGGAGAGATCAAAACAAAACAACGGTCACTAATTAGAAGTACAAAACGAGGATTTGTAAAATGCACTGCCGGACAGCAACCGTGTGCAGTGTGAACGCTTTATTAATCCGTTAACATGAGCGCGGAAAAAATACGCACCACATTCGCACTGCAAACGAAGTAATGTGAACCTGGCGTTATGTGTGAGTGCTGCGAGTGTGCTTGAGCGCACGGTCTCCAGGAGAGTGCGTGAGCGCTGAATGGTTAAACACTGGCAAGAATTAAAAAGTAATGCAATTTATAAACTTTACGATAACGATTTCATGACGATGTGACACTGCCTCGATTGTGCAAGTGACAATTCCTGTGTCAACTGTCCAGCGTGCAGCAAGCTTATAGATAGATGCGATGTGGTGATTTGAAGACATTTGTGTATATTGAGAGCGCGCGCGGTGATTCACTCACGCTGTTTGTGAAATTACGTCACACACAAGGTTTTCAAATTACTTTATGAGTTATTTAATTAAGAAATATGAAGGTAAGTACCTCACCTTCAGCATTATAATCAGGGTTTGAAATGAACTTTTTCACTCACCAGCCAATTTGGCTACTAAATTTTTAAGTTACCGGCCATTCATAATTTCTACTAGCCAAAAAAATGAAATGAATAAATTATGAAAAAGAGGCCGGAGGTAAGCCAACAGCTTGAGGCTGTCCACACTGGATGCGACAAAGTGACCATTGCAAATAATTTGTACTTTGTCAAACAGTAGGCCTACGTCATAAATAGAACGAGGCATCAGTTTACTGTCGGGGATTTGTCATGCTGTGCTGCGCCACATCCAGTGTAGGCCGAATCACCGATTATAATGGGTTCTATAGTATTTTGTCGCATCTGGTGTAGACACGATGCAAGTCTTCAGGCATTTTTTGACTTTTCGTTATTGCTTCAATGCAAAGGAAACCAGTGCGCCCGCCACGCCATTATTTGTTGCGTAGTGACGGGTACAGGGCTGGACTGGGGTTAAAATTCGGCCCTGGACAAATCCAGCCTATCCGGCCCTCAAGTTCCCCTGTGAATGTTTTGCTGTGTTATAGGGCCTTCAATTGGAGTAAGTAAATAAATAAATAAATGAGGACAAAAACAAATAATGATATATTACTGAATTCACAGCAAATGCAACAAACTAATAGCCTACTGCATTTTTGTCACATAGAAATGCACTTGACAGTATAAGCATTGATTTTGTGCTAGAACATAGGAAATTTACTGCTAATAAATGCTGTCATCCTTTCCTCACCCTCATGTCTTTCCAAACCTGTATGACTTACTTTCTTCTGTAAAACACAAAATATATTTTGTAGAATGTTACCATACCATTTTGGTTACCCTTGATTTCTACTGTATGGACAAACATTTATTGATTTCTCAAAATATCTTCTTTTATGTTCCACAGAAGAAAGAAATTCATACAGCTTTTGAATGACATGATGCTGAGTAGCCTAAATGATGACAGTTTTAATTTTTGGGTGAACTATCCCTTTAAGAACTTTATAATATTTGTAAATGGAAAACACCTCATTTATAAGTGTCTCTAAATTACAGAGACACTGATTTTTATCTTTAATCAGGCTCTTACTGAATTAACATTTTACTTAAATTAAAATTGAATTAGAATGAAACATTTAAAGA
>NW_015551121.1:6968-22207 GCF_001515605.1 Sinocyclocheilus anshuiensis
GCTGTTTGTGAAATTACGTCTCACACAAGGTTTTCAAATTACTTTATAAGTTATTTAATGAAGAAATATGAAGGTGTGTACCTCACCTTCAGCATTATAATGATTTCACCCGCGCCAGACAGAGACTGAGACGGTGCTGCTGCATGTCGTGCCAAACCTCTCATGGCACGCGCGTCATTAGCTTGAGATCGTTTTTTTGAGATCGGCTTTTTTAGAGACCGCCGATCAATCATCCAAAAGCAATTATCGGCCGATAGTGATCGGTAGCCGATCAATCGGAGCACCCCTAATTTTTAATATAACTCTGACTGGATTCGTCTGAAAGAAGGAAGTCATATACACCTAGGATGCCTCTGGGGTGAGTAAAACACAGCCTAATTTTCATTTTTGGGTGAACTAACCCTTTAAATCTTTCTCTACCATGTTTGGACTTAATGCGTTCGTAACATTGCCAATGGTATTCTGGTTGTGGTTCGGTAAGTGAATAATGCATCGGTAAAACTTTAGTGACACTTTTGTAAATTTGTGTTTGGGCTACGTTGTAGCATCTGCTTAGGATCATTGATGATCGTTTGGGCTTTATGTCTTAGAGACCCTTTTAGCCTTTTGACATTTGCATATAAATTGCAGACATGGCCCCACATTCTACATTTATAAGGGTGCTAAATTGCCAATGGTTCCCCCCACTATCAAGGAGATGCTAAATAGATCAACACTCATTTCCCCATCAGACTTCAAACACATTCCAATGTCCTACGAGACAGTCATCCTCAGTACCTGGAACCAAATGTCTGATGGCCAGCGAACTACCCCATGCTCACAATACACACAACACACACACACACACACATAAAGATGTTTTCTTTATTTAGACTATAATTAATCAGTTACAAATGTATCTGGTATATGCATGTGTTGTTTGTTTGTTTCCCTATTATATTAGCCTAGTTACCACTCGTTATTTGTATTAGTTAAGTTCTAAATGCTTATATTCAAGTGTATGAATGTATCTCTGGTTTAATATCTTCTAGATGTTTCTTTCTTGGAATCAAAATGATCTGCTCTTTATTCCTCAAACAATGATATACACTATGTGATCGTGAAAATGCATCCTATTATTTGTACTGTATTTAGGGTAAAACTGCACCAATCCTCCAGACCAGCAATAAACATGCAAATGGGCCATAAATGGAGACAAAGAAAACTTCTCCCGCTCAAAAATTCATGCCTGGTATTGGCCATTCCACCCAAAAGGTGGGTGTGACTAGGAACTATTAAAAGTCCCTAACTCAGACTAATCATTGCTCAAAACCTTCTTTCTTGAGACGGACACTCTCCAAGACTCTTCAAAACTCTCCTCTTGAGTTTGACTTTCCGGCAGTTTACCTTCAAGGAATTTTGTTAATTCGCTGTGGACTCTCCGATCTTCAGAAGAACCAGACAAAGGCCTCCAGCTCACATCTAACAAACTCATCAAGAACCTCCGTCTTCTACCGCATCTGGACTCTTGTTGCAGCAACAAAGCCAATGTAAGTAACTGTTCCAACTATTTAGATGCGTGTCTAAGTGTTGGCCCCTTTTTAAGTAGATTTTTGACTCTTTGATGATTCTCATTAGGTTAGAGTTAATTTATTTTAAATACTGCCATTATTTTGTTCTTCTCTCACTTTCTTTACTTTCCTTCATTCTGTATAGATGTGTTTTGCTTAGTTTAGTTTGCATGTTAGCTATAGTTTAATCTATTAAATCCCTTATATTCACAATTGTTTGTCTCTGTGTGCTGCTCGCAATACGGAGTCACTGAATGTTGATCCTTGCTACATGCTAAACTACTGATAGTACTGCATAAAGTAGGAAAGCCATTCTTCCTTGGCCAGGAAAATAATCTTTCCTAGAATTGATAAATGTTATATTGTCTGCTCGGTGGATGGCCAGATCAAATAATTGTGATATCGATTCTGCTACAGTTAATTCTAAGATCTAATCAAAATATGTATTATTAATTATAACCAGTTATAATTAATTATAAATATTTCCCTTTTGAGCTAATTTGCTACAACGCAAATAAGTTTCACAGGAGGAAAGAAGGGTGGGCCACACCGTGTCCTCCCACTCTGATCGAAACGGCCAATCACAGCACAGAAATGGAGAAGCACCAAATTGCATTCTCCTCCTCATCGTAAAGGGATAAAGCGGGTAAAATAAGTATTGAACACGTCACCATTTTTCCCAGTAAATATATTTCTAAAGGTGCTGTTGAAAGGAAATTTTCACCAGATGTCGGTAACAAGCCATGTAATCCATACATACAAATAAAACAAAACAAATAAGTTCAGAAAATAAGTTATGTGAACTAAAATTGGAATGGCACAGGGAAAAAGTATTGAACTACTGCAATGTATTTAATACTCTGTACAAAAGCCTTTGTTGGTAATAACAGCTTCAAGATGCCTCCTGTCTGGAGAAACAAGTCGCATATATTGCTTCTATTCTTCCCATTCTTCCACAGAGTCTTCAAATCTTGAAGGTTCTGTGGGCCTCTTCTATGAACTCTGATCTTTAGTACTTATTTTCTATTGGATTCAATTCAGGCGATTGGCTGGGCTATTCTAGCAGCTTTGTTTTCTTTTTCTGAAACCAATTGAGAGCTTTCTTGGCTGTGTTTGAGATCATTATCTTGCTGAAATGTCCACCCTTGTTTCCTCTTTATCATCCTGGTACTGTAGGTGTTGGGACTGAACCAGCTAATATTAATTTCCACTCACTATAGGGGCAGGATTGCTTTCTAATTACTGATAGATGTCAGCTGGTGTCTTGGCTTTCCATGCCTTTTTGCTCCTACCTTTCTTCATGTGTTCAAAATTTTTTCCGTGTCATTCCATGTTATTACACACAACTTCATTTCTGAACTTATTTGTTTTGTTTTGGTTTGTTTGTATATATGGATTACTTGGGTTGTTACCAACATCTGGTGAAAATTTCAAGTCAATTGCACTTTTAGAAATATGTTTACTGAGAAAAATGGTGATGCGTTCAATACTTAATTTACCCGCTGTAGCTAATTACAGTTGACAATAAATCTTTCACGTTTATGTTTCATGCATAATAAGGTTCCCCTTCTAGGGAACTCAACGCTGCACCCCCTAGGGGGCACAATGGGGAATGCAGCCTGCATGACCGGTGTCTGCAGCATGTGTGAAACAACGCCAATCTATTGGCCCACATGGCCCATGACGTCATAGGCAGGGTGCCCGGAATTATAAAAGGGCACCTGCTGAATACGTCATCCTCTTTGCTGTCTTCAGGAGCCGTCTGTTTGAAGTGCGTGTGAGAGACCATGGGAGGTGAGCGGTGTGGAAAGTGTGTGCCTCCGTTCCAGAGGTTTCTGGCACTTGAGGACACGTGTGATTTGTCTGTCTTGGTCAGGAGCTTGTGCGTTCAGTGCTCGAGGGGTCTGATCTCACTCATTGTGAGTGTTTTCCAATGAGAAGTTCCATTCGCGTTTGTCCCTCTTCTTGAGAGATGCGTGACAAGCGTTTGCATCTCGCGGTTCGGGTCCCGCTGTTGCCAAGGCACGGCATAGACTCGGATCGCGGGATTCACGGGTTTAAGATGCTCTTTTTGGGTTATCAGATCCCGCGGATAGAGCTCGAGTCGAGCAGTGCCTTAAGGATTGTGTGCCTCCTTGTTTGGATTCTAAGACTCGAGGGCATGTTCTTCTTTCGCGTTGTCTCGGCGAAAAGCACACGCGTTCAGAGTTACACGCTCATCGTGATGAGTCACGATGTCTAGGCTACGCTCACGTTTGTTCCTATTCCCAAGGGATGCGGAACAAGTGTCTCGCGGCACGGTTCCGTCGTTGCTGCAGCACAGTTTTTCTCACCTCACGGTCATTGCTTTTATCTGTGGGATCTGCACACCCTATTTAAACAGGTTGTCAGATGTCACAGACACTTTGGGTTGTTATGACGATGAAGTGTTAGCACAGAGTTGTTTCAGCCCTGATCCTGCGAGATCGTGGGCGCAGCTATATTCAGCTCGGCCGTGCGTCTCTAATGTGCATGTTTTTGTGTATGGAGAGACTCGCTGGGCGTGAATATATTTAAATACTCTGTGGAGAGAGGCTTGCGAGTTTTCTCTCCCAGGGTTTTCAGCACCTAGAGTGGTTATGGGGAAATGTATCTTCCTGTGTTAAGCCTATGTTCTAGCCTGGCTTCTTAACTAGGTTGGGTCCCCCTTGGCACAAGTTCTCGATTAAGCGCTGAAGTCTTTGTCTAGGAATCTGCTATTCCAGGATAGCTGTGTTCCAGCTCGGAAACTGCTCCCCTTTTTAAGGTTTTTAAATAGTGGTCTCCGTGAGCCCCTTGCATGGACTGTGCTGTCTCCCCTTCGGGGTTTTAAGTTGATGGCCCACTTCCGTGGTCTGGGCTATCTTCAGCCTTATCTGAGTGAACTGCTATTCGAGGATAGCTGTGTCCAGCCCTCTTGTGTTATGGCCACAGCTTACATCAGGCTTTGATCTTGTGTTCGCTCTTAGCAAATAATTTACTGATGGCCCAGATCCCCCTCTTGTGAGCTCCTGGTCAATAGCGTGGTGCTTCGCTAGCCTACGGTGGCACTGACACGGATTGGGGACCTCCATAATATAGCTAAGGAAGGTGGTTATATTTCACATCTGAGGGTGGTTATATTCCAGCCATTGTTAGACGTAAGTAGATAGCCCACTCTCTGTGGTCTGAGCAGCTCTGTAGGAAGGCTATCTAGGCTATGTTATTCTGGTCCACAAGCCTTCATAAGACCTTAGGGACATAGCTATCTGAGGATAGCTGTGTTCTAGCTCAGCAGCTACTCTCTTTACCTGCGATTTATGTAGCAATCTCTAGATCCTCTAGAGGCTTTCTAGTTAGCCTCTTCAGTGGTATTGTGTATCCAGGCTATTTCTGCTCACATAGCATAACTATCTGAGGATAGCTGTGCTCTTCCGGGCACACTGCCTATGACATCATGGGCCATGTGGGCCAATAGATTGGCGTTGTTTCACAAGTGCTTCAGACACCGGTCATGCAGGCTGCATTCCCCATTGTGCCCCCTAGGGGGCGCAGCGTCTTGTTCCTTCTCGGGGAACCATGGTTACATGCGTAACCAGAGACGTTCTTCAACTTATTTGTTTCAGAGTAGCAACAGTTAATTTTTCTAGTGTAGCTCTGACATAGCTACACCCAACATAATCACTTGCATTTTATGCATCTTATGCACTTTATTCCTTTTTCATTTGTGGTACTAATTTAGTAGTTGTTGATTACTCTTGTCTATTTTTTGTTAATACAATGTATTTTATTACACTTGTGTCTTCCTTGTGTTGAGAATACAGTAAGAGGTCCTACAAGATAATCCACCAAATTTCTTATGTGATGGACTAATAACCGCACCTTAAGTGACACATGATTCAAAAACAATAACATCATTGGTGACGTGAGTACCCATCATTAAACTATTTTGCCTCCCTAGGTTAGCGAAAGCAAATTCACTACTCCAAAATGAGGTGATGTGAACATTATGGAGCGCTAAACACTCCCATGCAGTATATGTTTCATTCATACTTGAAGCCAGAGGGCACTCTCACGCAGAAGTCCAATATGGACTCATAGAAGTAATAATTTACAACGTGCCAGGAAATCCCTAAAATGGACAAAGGCATCCAGCTATCGCTGTAGCTAAGCTGAATAAAAAGCAGAAACAGTTTAACTGATGAAACATTAAGACAACAAACACACAATGTGACAATATATGGTTTATGTGTTTTTCAAGTCATCTCCAGGTAATAAATAAATAAAGTATTTGAATAATGCAGTGCTAATTGACAAATTATTACAGTAGCCTATAGAAACTGTAAAATATATGTTCTTAATTATTCTGTTAAAAAAAATGGAACAACGTGTTTGTTTTATATAAAACAATCATATAGTTGTCATTAGGAAAATATAGGGAAACAAATTATTGGTTATACAGGCACATGGCTTCTCCTACCATTGCTATGCTGATGACAGACAGCTCCATCTCTCATTTCAACCAGATGATCCAATGGTAGCTGCACGGATCTTAGGCTGCCTGGCGGACATCTCGGCATGGATGAAAGAACATCACCTACAGCTCAACCTGGCAAAGACTGAGCTTCTTGCTTCCCTGCCATTCCAACTCTACAGCATGATTTCACCATCCAGCTAGGTTCTTCTACAATTAACCCATCACTCATCTCTTTCAACGCTACTTGACTTCATCTTAAAAAAAAAAAAATAAATAAATAAATAAAACTTTTCTCTTTCTCTTTTAAGGTCTTTCTCTTTATTTATTCCTTCCCTTCCCTTTCTAGCTTGTACTTATTTGAAAAATGCCTAAAACTTGGTATTACAAGCACTTCCTGTGTCTGTTTGCCTCTTTAAAGGGGTCATAGGATGCTACATGCACATTTACAAGTAGAGGTCTTCACAGGTCCACTTGGAATCGAAAACCCAAGGTCCGACCCGAGACCCGAATGGGTTCAGGTCCAAAACTTCGACAAGTACCTTGGACACGGGTCGGGTTCTGTATTAGCGGCCTCGGGTCTCGGGTAATTTAAAATAAACATGCTTTTCTCAAATAGACCCGATTAGACCTGAATTCTTTTAAACTATCCCGAATGCGTAGGTTGCTTTCACTTTCGTGTTAAGAGAGGAACGCACATAGAAAAGGAGCATACATTCGTAATCCTCACACAAAGACATCATCTTATAGATATGAGATCCATCAGGAAAATCCACTCGCTTCATTATGCTGCGTGTTCATGCAGGGCTTTTCTGTTTTGTGTGCAGAAGCCTTTCGCCGGAGATCAGGGTGCAGTCAACAGCGAATCCATGATTAGGTTATCGATTTTCATGATGATCAAACTATCACGTTTATTTTTCAAATCCACTGGTCACAATTGAAAGCAGAGCTCAGAAATACCTTGCATCCATCAGGCAGGCACTAATATAAAGTAACCTAATAATAAATTGAATAAATGTTAAATAAATCAAAGTAGGCTAATGGAGAAGTGGCCAAATCAGTCAACAGGACACCAGGATTTTTCCTGACTGACTGCAGGGCTGCAGGCTGTACACACGTCAATGCCGTTTACGTTAGGGTCCAGTCGGGTTCGAAAATAAATGCAGTCGGGTCGTGTCTAATTTCATTGGGTCTGTCTCGGGTCGGGTTTTTCTTTAAAAAAAATTAATTTATGCACGTCGGGTTCGGGTAATTAGAGATTTGGGGCGATTTGGGTCGGGTACAGATTTTAGGACCCGAGAAGACCTCTATTTACAAGTTGTTTGAACTGAAATGTGTGTTGGCAGTGTGTGTACACAACCATCCTATGATGATAAAAATCCACCCACTGTTTTTTTTTTTATCTGGTTAAATGTTTTCCCCTTTCTCAAATCGAGCCAATCTCAGATGCCTGTCTGTGTAATCCCGACATCTGAGCCGCTGAACTCGCAGTGGATTACATTGTTTCTGAAGGGAATGCGCCCCCGATCTACATAAATGCGTCTATGTTCGCGCGAATCATTCATGATCCAGCCTTGTCTACAGAAGAAGTGAGCATAATGTTTTGAAATGAATCTTTGCAAATCGCCTTACCTAATAATATGCTAATTAGCTAGTTTCACAATGAATGCGGCTAAAGTAAACAGTCTCTCTGAGAGCAGCTCGGAAGAGAGGGGCGTGGTCAGGAGAGCTCATTAACATTTAAAGGAAAATGCTACAAAAAAAAAACGGCTTGATCTGAAAAGAGCTGTTTTTGACAGGGTAAAAAGGTGTTTTTTACACTACTGTTGAGAAATTAACCAAACTATGTTACAGACTTTTCATTAAGACCCTAAAGAATCATATCAACTTGTGGAAAATGGGCATCCTATGACCCCTTTAAGAAGAATCGCTTTATGTATTCCCCATTTGTAAGTTGCTTTGGATAAAAGCGTCTGCAAAATGACTAAATGTAATGTAACGGTTATCCAGCAGTGGATTTGATTTTAAATTTTGGCTATTCAATTGTATACTATAGTAATATAATTAGTTAATAATTATAACGCCACTATAAATCAACATTAATTCAAATATAATTATTCAAAATATAATTCAAAGTATAAAGTTCTGCTGTATGATAAGATCTGTATTGCTGATTTAACGGATTAAAAAAAAAACACATTCTCAGTAACTAATACTGAGAATGGACTGTGTGATCTGTCTAAAAATACAGAATTCACAGCAGTTACCTGTGACAGAAATCCCCTCCGCTGCGACTTTGTATGCCATTAAACAACTACCTTCAACAGACCGTGAAAAAGTGTTATGGGATGGGCTTTGGAATGTATTATAACAGCTTATCTTGTGATTTTTGTATATATGTACAGTCAAATGCAGTACGTTGTCTGTATTCCACATGACTGAGTGGGCTGTATTCAGGTCACAAGTTTGGGTATTTTATGAACCTAAAATAACATCAGAAAGTGTTCAGACCTCTTCCTGTTGCAATGGGGAGGGGGCATTAAAGATTACAAAAGTACATGAATTTAAGAAAATAAGGATGTGCATTGATAAATAATTTACAATAAACAACGCAACATTCCAAAAAATAAAAAGTTTTGATATAATGGTGAGGCTATTAAGCAACAACATGTGAAACATCTTATTCTATGTGCTCTGTAGCTATCATCCAAGTAAAGTCAAGTCACCTTTATTTATACAGCGCTGTATACAAAACAGGAAACTAATAAAATTAATTATGGAAACTCATAGGGCTCTCCTTCCCTGTCACAATTGTTATGTTACGTTCAAACTCGCCTGAGAACTTATCAGCTACACCTGTCACCAGTCTTCACTACAATCAAGAATGTCAATTTCTACCCACTGTGAAGACTGATCTAAATACAAGCAGTTTATTTACATGAAGATAATTCAAAATAACAACAAGAGGAAGACACGCAACCTTTCAGAAACCACCACTAAAGCCCCTGATATACTCATGGCGAGGTTCTTTTTCATTTTTTGGTTAGTGAGCATCCCAACGCCACCCACACTGCTGGATGTGGCATTTAGATAAATATGTAAATATATGCTGCATGCTGTCTCCTTAAGAATGCAATAAACACAAGAATGCAATAAACAACAAAATTACAATAGAAATGGATCCGTTAAGAAAGCATCTGATCATATCTATGTGGATATAGTATGTTTGCACCAGCTCTGTCAGGGTTTTGTCACAGCAGTCTACTAGAGAGAGACCCAGATACAGAATGACCAAGGGAGTAACATTTATTGACAAGACAAGGTACAACTGGAATGAAGTGAGAACAATCTAAACAGTAGGACAGGCCAGTCTGAAGGAGAACATATGAGATCAGGGGTGTTTTCCAAAAAGCAAGGTTAATCATCTGCTAAACCCTGAACTCTCGTTGATTAACCCAAACCTTGCTTACTCGAGGTATGCTGGTTCTAAAAACACATCCGGGAGTAAGTTCATTCAACACAGAGTGTATTCTTCATTAACACACAAGACATTCTCAACAGAGCGACGAATCGACAAGCCACTATGGAAACAGACACCAAGAAAAAGTGTGCCATACTACTTTCTTTCTTCTGTTCAAAAGTCGTTTGCATACTTGGTTCATGTCGCCACCTAACTGGTGATTGCAATCTTTTTTTTTTTTGCTTTCAACCTTGAGAATAAGAATTATACTGTTTGTTTTATGCTAATTATATAATACGTCATCAGATATATTTTTTATTATAGAGATACATTATAGAAAATACCGATCCATGATGTGTGGATAATATAAAATGAAATAAATATAAATTAAATATTACCTTGTCTTAAATGTTTTATAATTTATACAGATAACATATATGCCAATAAAATTAATATAGTAACCATATTAGAATAATATTACCTTGATCAGTCCAAACAATAACAACAGGGCAAACATAGACAAAGGGTTAATCCAAAAGACAGGAAGAGTAACAGGTAGTGATGGGACGATTGATACAGAGGCTCCGATGCAGTTTTCAAAGCACTATTGTATCACACACTGTGCCGATGCTTGTATCAAAATGACAATACCACGTGATTGATGACGTTTGAAGCTTCGAACGTCATGCAGTATCGGAAGTTCGGGACAGCTGGTTTACAAAAAAATAAATCAGCGCTTCACATGACTCTTGTGTTTGACTTTACATTGACTTGGTTGTGTGTGTGTGTACACATATTTGGGATTCAGTAGAATACTTTAGAATAACCTCAACACCAGACAGAAACTGAATGCACGTCACACCTCTATTGCATTTTATCATGTTCTAGCTGGGGTCTCAGAGACCTCGAACAGCTCACCCAAAATATTTTTGCTACTACTCACGTTAACTATTAATTATAAATCACACACTTGTGTATTTTATGTTATTGATCAATATGTGAATCCATTGACCGGACTTCACATGACAGAAGTTGGCACAGATTAAAAACTTTCAAACCATCCTCTGCTCCGCGATATTTCGTTAGATAGGCTGGAGAAACCGAGTCTGACCACCAGATGTCGCTAATGTGCACAGTGTTAAAAAGCTTCGAGTAATAAACAGTTTTTCGGCACAATTTGATGAAAGCCTCAAACGGTTCAGAAAGCCTCCGTTTCCCCATCACTAGTAACAGTAGTGATGGGAAACCAAGGCTTTCTGAAGCGTTTGAGGCGTTCATGAAATTGTGCCAAAAAATGGTTCATTACTCGAAGCTTTAACACAGTGTGCATTAGTGACATCTGGTGGTCGGACTTTGTTTTCTCCACCATTTCGGACAAATCATTGCAGAGCAGAGGATGGTTTGAAAAAGCATGTGACCAAAAGCTTCGGAAGTCTGTGACATTCAAGAGTGGAATCAATCTGGGAGCAATACAATATCTAATCTGATATAATCTCATCTAAATTTATTTGTGCCAATGAGACCACAACTCGTGTCATGTACAGCTTGGTCAAAGGATTCACATAGATCAATAATATAAAACACAAACATGTGATCATAATTAATAATTGACGTGGGTAGCTGAAAAAATATATATTTTGGGTGAGCGGTTATAGGCCTACCCTTATGTTGTGTTCGGGGTCTCTGAGACCCCAGTTATAAACATGATTAAATGTCCTACTGACAGCCCTCAAAGTGACTGCATAATCATTTTATGCATCAGGTGGGATCGTGAAGCGCCAGTTTTTTCAAACCAGCTGTCCTGACCTTCCGATACTGCATGACGTTCGAAGCTTCAAAACGTCATCAATCACGTGGTGTTGTCACTTCGATACAAGCATCGGCACAGTGTGTGATAAAATAGTGGTTTGAAAACTGCGTCGGAGCTGCGGTATCAATTGTCCCATCACTAAGTAACAGGACACAGCCGAAACATGGAACAAGGCTTAGAATTGCAGCAATGACATACACAAGACTTCGCAAAGAATGACAAAGTTGAACCAGACTTATATAGGGTGAGCAGACAGGGTAAGAGACACAGGTGCAAACAGTGAGTGCTAATGAGTCCAGGCAAAGGATTATGGGGAATGAAGTCTTTTGATGGAGTGCCCACTAGCGAAGCTCACGGGCACTCCAGCTAGAGATCCACACACACACCATAACTATATTGTAATAATAAATATAATATTGTGCGCAATCGGTCACGCCCACGCTGAAGTGAACTAACCCTGAAACATAACCTACTCCAGAGCAGGTTATGTTCACAGAATAAGTTGCTATGGCTACTTGCATACCCTGAAAGTTACCTCCATTTTTGAAATGGAATACTGAGTTTATCCGCTTGCTTACCCTAAAACATAGCCGGATGTGTCACTTAACCTGCTTTCTGGAATACCCCCCAGACCAAGACAATGTTAGGCTGGAGAACTGAGAAGATGGAGCAGCACCAGACAATGACAACACTGGAGATCAGGCAGCAGCTTAGGCTACGTCCACACGAAGCCAGAGCTTTCCCTATCCGAACCTATCCTAAACAAAAGTATGAACCAAAAGGGAAATTCTAGGAATAAATAACTGGAACTGCAATCCAAGAAAAGACCAAATCAAAATCAAGAAAGTAACCAAAAATAAGCATTGAGAAAAATAGACCAAAAATTAAAGACTGGAACTAGAGTAAAGTTAAAGTACAAAAACAAAAAAACCTAGTAAATTCAAAATAACTAAATACAATGCTAGAACTAACAAGGAGAGCAAAATTACGTTGCCTAATGGCTTGTTGATTAACAAGAAATTATCTCAAACATAAAGAACGTATGCAACAAACCAGCAGAAACAAGAGGGAAAGATGCACAATATAAAGGAGCAGAGCACATGAGGATCAGGTAAACACAATCAAGTAAACAAGGACTAGACTAGGACTAAACAAGGGGGCAGGCTAAATGGAAACAAGGAGGCAGGGCATGTCTGTTCTGTGTTTGTTTAGCGTGTCTATAGTTGTGTCCCAAACTGAAGTGCGTGGACTCCGGAGTGCGCATTTGAAGTGCGATTGCATCACAGTGTCACGACGTAAGCTGTCCCAATTCAGAATGCACCCTCCGAAGACTGCATTCCAAGGCTGATTGCGTCACCAAGGCGCGACTTTAAATGCACCCTTGGTTTCCCAGGAAAATGAAGTGTACATCTGATGGACACTTCGCACCCTACCATATCCCAGTATCACTTGCGCACAAATGATGATGGAATTTAATATTCAAAGAACATGGAGGATGACAGTTCTGTGTGGGAATTCACATTGAAATGTAAGTATTGTGTTTCCATTTACTCAAATAGGCTACCTAGCGAAACAAGTGTTAAAAGCCAGGGTTTTTTTTTTTTTTTTTTTTAAACAAAGCCCACAACAATAAGACATATCTACAAATGTTAAGATTGCAAACATGCCTTTATATTTTTCATAAGTGTATCCATTTTCTCTTGTTTTAGGACTATTCTGGAGAAAATTAGCCTGCTGGGGAAAGACTTAAAAATACAAAGTAAGCAAGTTAATAGAGATATTTTTGCTGAAATTAATTATGCTGTTGTTGTTATCAGGCATGGTTTTATCTGCTGTGCCTTAGGATTGCAAGTATCCTGGGACAGATGAGGGAGCGAGTGGTGAGCTGGTGGAGCTACTCAGGGAGGACATCAAACTCCAGAGAGAGACAGAGGAGAGAAGAGCACATGAGAGCAAGGAGAGACTGTTTTCTCTTCTTCAGAGAATACTTAACAAATACATTATTTATTCCCTTACGAAAAAGAAGTTTATTCAAGTGTGCTATTAGTATACTTCTTTTAAACTAAAAATAGGAAAGTATACTAAGTGGGCCAATTTAGTCCCAAGGAGTATTGAAATAGTACACTTACAAGTATACTACTAGTACACTGATATTTGTATACTTACTACATAAAGTATACTTAAAAATATACTTGAACTTTACTTAAGTATACTTACTAAAATAAACTTGAAGTATACTACTTTTTGGGAAGGGTTAGCCAAGAGAAAACAGTGGAAAAAATGGGTACATTACAATTTATCAATATCTTTTTTAAATGTCGCATTGTCAATGAAACAACCTAATTTCTGTAGTTTATTTTTGTGATGTAAGTTCAAAATGAAATGAATAAGTTGTATATATTATTCATTTTTGTAGTGTAATTTATTTGAGTACTTTCTGTACATTTTGTATTTTTGTTTTGCATATTCACGTGTAAATAAAAGAGAATTATGTACATTGTTAATTTCTTTTTAATGCAGCTTATAATTTTTTCACAAAACATTATTCTATATGTTTTTTTTGTCCTGTAAATAATTTTTTTACACATTAAAACAAAATTTTCTATACATTACTGAAAGTACTTTTTACAACTATTTACAACATAGCTTAGGTTTAACATCAGAAAAAAAACATCAGTTTTGAGCCCGGCCCTGCCTCCATGTGTTCTGGGGTCTTCAGGAGGTGAATCTCTTGGTCAGCACCTCTTCAGCGACTCGGAAGACAATGCGGTGAGCCCTGCCTCCGTGTGTTCTGGGGTCTTCAGGAGGTGAATCTCTTGGTCAGCACCTCTTCAGCGACTCGGAAGACAATGCGGTGACAGTTGAACGAGGCATGTCAAACACTCTGGAGACCACTCTGTATGATGTACCACTGGCAGACAGAAGAGAAACACCAGGGTCGGGATTGTGGCAACCCATCACTTTTGCCATTCACTTCTCAGAAGATCCAGCAGCACTATCAGGGCCTCCCTGCTCAGCCGAAAACCATTACAAACCTGTCCAGCACTGTCACATTCAGCTTTATCCTGCAGTACAGGGGTCTGGTCTGATTTAGGGAAAGAAGGAAAAGAGAAATTGTTTAGAGCTATGACAATGTAATTAATAGAAGAGATATTGAGGTACTTTAGTAAACTACTTTTAGTAACTACTAATACCACATTGGGGAAAAACTACTAGTCATATTTATAACCTTAGCTAAAGTAATAGTTCACCCAAAAATGAAAATTCCAAACCTGGAATAACTTAAGGGTGAGTAAATGATTACATAATTTTTATTTTTGGCTGAACTATTACTTTAGCAAAGGTTATAAATATGACTAGTAGTTTTTCTACTGGTAGTTGCTCAGACACAAGACAAACAAAGACACGCTAAACAAAGACAGAACAGACATGACTGTCAGGGCACTCCAGTCAAGTCACAACATGTATATTTATATTTTATACAATAGATTATTTAAAGCAAACAGATTTATATGATTAAACATGTCAATGTTGTTTTCAATTAAAATTACAACTTCAGTTTCTACATACAACATAAGAGATGAACATAAAAGTCTACCCAGTGGTGGACAGTAACGAAGTAGTTTTACTTCGTTACTGTCAGACTCTGTTCCATGTTTTGTGTGTGTCCTGCTCCCCATGTGCCTGTGTGTTCGTCTTCCTGTGTTCGTCTCCCTTAGTTCATGCAAATAAAGTCCTGTCAACATTCTCCAGCGTCTCCTCGCGGACGCAGAAGGTGTCTGATTCCTGAACATACTGATTATTTTCAATGAACCTGTTAAATTGCTTCGCAAATCGCACCAAACGATTCATTCATGAATTGGAATGATCCAATTGCAGCTGTTCTCGAGTCGACAACTCACTGATTCAAATGAACCGTTTAGTGCGAGTCTCCAGTGAACTGAATTC
>NW_015551121.1:22711-29473 GCF_001515605.1 Sinocyclocheilus anshuiensis
AATTGCAGCTGTTCTCGAGTCGACAACTCACTGATTCAAATTATTCATTTAGTACGAGTCTCCAGAGAACTGAACTCACAAGTAAGAACCGGGAGATCTTGTGAGAGCGCGCGCGTCTGATGCTGCTAAAAGTAAGTTACTAATGTCGAATTTTAGGATTAATTATTGTAACTGAAAATCATATTTAGGTCAAAACTGTCAGTTGTTTGTGAACTAAATCTGCTGTAAAGGGTGATCTATTTAAGCCCATTGAAATGCTTGAATGCAGACAGATCAACATCAGTGTCTCTATGTTTTAGGCCAAAAAACGAAACATTAAAATAAAACAGATTAATATAATAACTCGTGCACGTTCATATTCCCCACTGCTGTAACGTTAGCAGTTTTATTAAGATACTATGCATTTAGCCCTATGTGATGTATGTTTTTATATTGTTTATCAACAGTATAAATTTTTATATTGCATACTGAAAATAAGTAAATATTGTTAGCTGATGCTAACTGTCTAGCTAACAAGCTTGCTGGGGCTAAATTTTTAAATATAAAGTCCAAATATTTTTATTCAACCACCTAAGTTAGATTACATCTGAGGGAAAAAGAAAGGATGTGATGTTCAGAACATGGTAACTACAGTAATTATAAAAGTGGGAAGTGATGCCCTCTGGGGGCATTTGGCCAGGGGTGTTACACCACAGACTAGGTTTGAGAAGAAAAAAATCATTATGAAAATATAATTACATTTTCCTTAAAATGTTCTTCCTAACTTCAGGCCTTATTCTCATGTCATATATAACTGTGACGTTCTGCAAAACAACAAGCTTTAAAACACTTTTTTTCTTACTGGTGAAAATTAGATGGTCAAATCCGTTTTCCCTCAGGTACGTGGCAGTGTAAGCTTCAGAGTGAACATTACTGCATCACTCTCATCAACGTAGTCCATATCAACAACAAAAATATATCTTGACTCCATATAGTGGTTATTTTGGGAAAATCCCAGGTATTTTGAGCAGTAGGATTATAAAAATATGTGCTAATATAAAATTAAATTAAGTAGCCTATATGAAATTGCTAAATAAATCTATCTATCAGTACTTTTTTACTTAAGTACATAAATCGAGTACTTTTATACTTTCACTCGAGTAAAATTGAAAAAGCAGTAATTTTACTGGAGTAATATTTTATTATACATATCTGTACTTTTATTCAAGTACTTGATTTACGCAAATCAAGTACTTGAGTAAAAGTACAGATATGTATAATAAAATATTTGGTCCACCACTGAGACTACCTGATAAACATGACATTACCAACTCAGCGACCTAGAGGAGAAGAAGACCACCATGGAGGAGTCGGCGGATGAAAAGCCCACAACAGAACTAGTGGAATGGAAGGCCACTGAGGAGAACCGAGGAAAGTAGAGTCCACAGGGAGTCCACAATGCTGAATGGAACCATTGGAGGAGAGACAGATCAAAAGAATAATCCATATTGTTATGAACCAGTGGAAGAGGCATGGCAAGACAGCTGGATGAAACAAGAGAATAATCCATGCTGGAAAGAAGCAGAGAGTTTTATATTTAAGACAGGACCGGCAGAGGAGGAAGGACTCCAGTGGTGGGTTTAAGGGTGGGGGACTAGATCCATGACTGACCAGTTAATGAGTAAAGCTGTAGTACTGGTTCTGGTATGGCAATACAGCGGGTACTAGCTATGGGACAGACTATACCTCAGGCTGGGTGTCATGCAGGCATTTGCATCAGTTTAGGGTCAATGGGAGGTCCAGAGATCTCACCAAAACCCATTATCAGACTTTTCCTCCTTCTCATCAAAAGTGCAAGGGGATCTACATTGTGATCACCCATTTAACGTGACCACAGACCATCCACATTCAGGCAAGATTTTGTGTGTGTATAAAGTACACCCAACAGAGGGGGGGGGGGGAATAGAACATATAATGTATTAATAGGTGTTGTCTCTGAATCGGGGAGGATCATGCATGGTTCCAGAATCAAATCAGGTTTCTTCTGAAATTAGTGAGGGTGCTCTAAACTTAATGCACATTTATTTTGATGTATATTTTATAACTGCAATTTTGAGAGTAAATCCCTCATTTATATGTGTCATTCCCGAATATTCCTGTACAATAAATCTCTTATTAACACCATCTCTACACTTTGTTTGTTATAATGAGACGATTGATAAGTGTGCAGAACACTGTACAGCACTGTACAAAAACTCTGGCATTGAGCACTGAGTGGATTGCAACTTAAGCACCTCTGATTGGCTGTTGAGTTCAGGAATGGCACCCTATAACATCCCCTTACAACCAGGCCTGCGGAGGAATCAGAGGTGAAGAATAAGAGGTGTTTTGACTGAACTGATACTGATTTGAGGAACCATGTTTGACTGCTGGTCACTGAGAATGGCTGTGGTCAGGTAACTGTGGTGAGCCCTCCTTTCACGCACCTGCAGTACCTCCCTCAGAGCTAAAAACACACAGTCTAATTACTCTCCACCACACTCCCAGTTCCCCTCACACTGTTTCATCTCCCTCAGTCTTACACAGAGACAGACAGACAGACAGACACACACACACACACACACACACACACACACTCACACACACACACACACACACACTGACGTCATCAGCGACTAGTCGACTTCGACTCGACTTTCATCACATAAAAGTCGACTTCAAAAAATCAGAAGCCGTTCAACCCCTAGTCTGGAAAGGGTTATAAAGCCATTTATAAACTTTGGGACTCCAGTGAACCATGGTCAGAGCCATGTAGCAAATTAGCTCAAAAGGGAAATGTATATAAATAATTACAATTAATTATGATTAATTACAATTATTTATATCCACACACGCGCGCACAAGCACACACACACATTCCCCAGTGATTCAGATGTGCCCAGCACACACTCAACATTGCAAAATGTCACAACAAGTGTCTCTCTCAGAGGAATACACTGGTTGCTTTCTAAAAAAGGAATAGAGGAATTAAAGAAAATATTCAGCTGGTTGGAAATCAGTTGATGAAAGAAAATGAAGGGAAAAAATAAAGAAATCAGAAACTATACACAGAAAAAAAACAGAAGTTGAGAAAGCTTAAAAACTTGAGGCAACCAGCTCCAAGTTAGTCAGTGCTTTTATCAAATACAATATAATACATGTAAACTCCTATTATAAATGCTACTTTATCAGAGATTAAATGTATGTTTGTCCATGCAATGCAAAAAAAAAAGGGGATCAAACTTTCAAACAACAATAGGCATACAGTAAATGGAGGATAAAGGTAATTAATCACATGGTTTAGCAAGTTTTCTGAAGTGATTCAATTTGTTTGAGTAAAAAAAATTGTTTTACTGCACATCTTTCATAATTTGTGGTTCTTTGGTCTGATATTTTGATGTCAGACAAAATGACTGGTGACTTAGATTAATCATACCTTTGGTATAATTTTGATAATCTGAAAAGTTCTAAACAAAATCTAGTGGACAATTAACTTAAGACTTGGAATACACTGCATAGGTTATACATGCTGCATTTATAATAATTAGAAACTAGTATGAGGCACATTAAGGTGAATCTTTTACTAATATTAGAAACTAATGTCAGACTGGAGTGTAAGTGTGCTTTAATGAAACAAATTGCAGACATATCTAATATGATATACTTACCTAGAAGGATCAAGTAGGAGTCACAGGCAGGTAACCCATCTTCTCAAGGTCAGAATGAGTGACAGACATCAATAGTAAAGAAAACAATTTAAAATGGCTGACAGTATCTGCAAATGACAATTTAATGTGCTACTTGTTACTTATATTCTACGGACATAATAAGCCTATTACACTCAGAATAGGAATTCAAAAATGATAATTTTCTCATAATTTACTCACCTGTATGCTGATTTCAACTCTGATGATGTAATAGATGATACTTTAATAGAGATTAAATGTCTGTTTGTCCCTACAATGCAAAAGAAAATGGGATCAAACTTTCAAATACCAATAGACATGCAGTAAATGGAGGATAGAGGCAATTAATCATGTGGTTTAGCCAGTTTTCTGTAGTGATTTAATTTGTTTGAGTAAAAAAAAAAATGTTTTACTGCACATCTTTCATAATTTGTGGTTCTGTATTGATGTCAGACAAAATGACTGGTGACTTAGATTAATCATACCTTTATGTTCCTTTTGGAGCTCAAAAGGTTTGGTTCCCAATGGTCTTCCAATTTATAAGCAAAACAGACATAATTTCTCTATGACAATATCTTAATTTGTCCTCAAAGAGAAAGTCCAATGAGTTTGAGACAGCATATAAGTGTGAGTAAAGTAACTACCATTTTTAGGTGAATGATTACAATGCAGTTGTTTATAGTATGAACAAACAATAGGCAACCAACAATTTACTTCTCTACAAAGTCAGCCTTCAGTAGTTGAACTACAAGGACAAGGAAAGCATAATGTAAAGAATAGATAGCTTCTCTAGTTAACTAATAACAGAGATCCCCCACAAAAATGTAAATAAAGTCTCAAAAAAAAAAAGAAAAAGAAATCGACAGATTCCGTCTGTTTATATGCAGCTATTTTCAATCATGCTAGTAGTGGTTTGAATATGCACATTCACAGTAATCACACAAGAATTGTGAATTTTGTTCCTACACACATATCTTTGGCTTAGATAAAGATTGGGACATGTGTCCGTTGCATAAATTGTGTGACCTTAGTAAATAACAAACCAAATGCAGTCTGAGTGTATGCTACGAGCTAACAATGCCATCGTATGTTATGCTGACAAAATAGGAGCTTCCTAGTTAGAAATTGGACATGAACGGCCTTAGAGTCGCCTTATATGTCCAATTTCTGACAAGGAAACTCGTACAGTGCCATGAAAAGGTTGTTGCCCCCTTCCTGTTTTTTTTTTTTTTTTTTTTGCATATTTGTCACACTTAAACGATTCATACAACTTGTAAGACAAACCGTGCATTGATTATCGTGGCCTAAATAACATCACAGTGAAGAATCGATATCCACTACCACTTATGGCCACAGCCTTTGAACTTCTCCAGGGCGCTACCATCTTCACGAAATTAGACCTCCGGAATGCGTACCACCTAGTGAGAATCAGGGAGGGGGACGAATGGAAGACGGCTTTCAACACCCCTACAGGGCATTACGAGTATCAGGTGATGCCCTTCGGGCTAGCTAATGCCCCAGCCGTCTTCCAAGCCCTTATCAATGATGTTCTGAGAGAGATGCTCAACAAATGTGTGTTTGTATATCTCGATGATATCTTAATATTTTCCCAGAGTCACGAGGACCACGTTCAACATGTCCGGCAGGTTCTATCTCATCTGCTCTCAAACAACCTCTTCGTCAAACTAGAGAAGAGTGAGTTCCACAGCACTACAGTCTCTTTCTTGGGTTTCATCCTGTCATGTGGCAGTGTACAGATGGATCCCAGCAAGGTTCGTGCAGTCTTGGAGTGGCCCCACCCTGATTCAGTGAAACAAGTCCAATGCTTCCTGGGTTTCGCCAACTTTTATAGGAGATTTATTCGAAATTTCAGTTCCATTGCAGAACCTCTCACAGCTCTCACCAGGAGGTCTGGCACACCCTTCCAGTGGACAGAGAAGGCTAACCAGGCATTTGAACGACTCAAACAGCTGTTTACTTCAACTCCCATATTGACCCTACCAGATCCTGAGTTACCGTTTATTATCAAGGTGGACGCCTCGGACATGGGTCTGGGAGCAGTTTTGTCCCAGAGAGCGGCTAGGGACAATAAACTCCACCCTTGTGCCTTCTTTTCACGTCGACTGACAGCAACTCCCGATTCCAAATATCATAATGTCTCCATTTGAATGCCAGTTTGGGTTCCCCCCCTCTCTGTTTTCTGAACAGGACCTTCAAGCACAGGTTACAGCAGCGGCCCAGTTAGTCCGGAGGTGCCGGGGGGTCTGGCGGAGAGCTCGGGCTGCCCTGTTAAAATCATCACGGGAACAACAAGAACAACACATCATGCCGCGATCTAAAGAAATTCAAGAACATATGAGAAACAAAATAGTTGACGTATCAATCTGGAATAGGGGTTGCACCGACTAATCGACTAGTCGACTTCAATGCTCTGCCATGACGCTTTAAGCTTGACGTCGACTTTCCAACAACAACAGCAGTCGAACAGCACTGAAAGGAACGTCAGGAGCTGTTCATCAAGAGGGGGCTCCTGTAAGACTTTAGCCGGCAGTACTTCCTCCAACCACTAGGGGTCACACTCCTGCCATGACCAGCAGTATTACTCCCAGCCACAAGGGGGCGCGGGATGTCTGCTGCCTGCAATCTTCCTCCCAGTTGCCAGGGGGCAACCATTGGCAAGAACTCTCAGCTGTGCTTAGCAATTATTGTTGATGATACTCACCTGTGTAGGGCCCTATTTAAGTTTGCCTTTAGCCATTGTGTTTTGTTCAGTCTTGAGCCTACCTACCTCTGTATCCTGTTGCTAACTGTGAGTCTTTTGTAAGCCATTGTGCTTGTTTGGTTTTCTCCTTTTTTTTGTTGTGACTATTGGAAGCCTTGCTTCTGGTTTGGTTTGTACTTTGTTCCTTGTTTTTTTGAATCTCTACAAGTAAAACTACTAGAAATATTTCCATGGCTACAGAAAATACTTTCCTACAGTAATAATGCATTAGAGCATGTAGTAAGGATCAAAATCGTAAAGGGACAATTAATTTGCAAGGCAGAATCAGATACTCAG
>NW_015551121.1:29556-32470 GCF_001515605.1 Sinocyclocheilus anshuiensis
TGATTCTAAGAACACTAATATATTGCCTATGTACCAACATATAATATACACTCTCGTTTAGATCATCAGAAGACGAATACATAGATACTAAACATGGTAGGATTACATATAGGTAAGATTGCATGAACGAGTGGTTCTATCATAAGCCTGCTTAAAACAGTATACAATATAAAAGACAATATTCAAGGACAGTAACAACATACACAATGACCTGAAGTATATGTGTGTTCATTCAAAGAAAGGTTTTCCTATGAATTAATTAGAGACTTTTAAGGTGTTAGTTGCATTACGGGGGAAGGGTCCATAGACCCTCTTAGTTGGCCCTTTGCTTAGGTGAGGGGGCGTTAGATATTATTTGTTAAATATAACAAACAGTTGTGTGTCTGATTGGTCCAAATGCTACAGCCATTATCCACAAATGGAGAAAAATTGGAACAGTGGTGAACCTTCCCAGGAGTGGCCGGCCTACCAAAATTACTCCAAGAGCGCAACGACGACTCATCAGGCCTCACTTGCCTCAATTAAGGTCAGTGTTCATGATTCAACAATAAGAAAGAGACTGGGCAAAAACGGCATCCATGGGAGAGTTCCAAGGTAAAATCCATTGCTGACCAAAAAGAACACAAAGGCTCATCTCACATTTGCCAAAAAATATCTTGATTAGCCCTAAGGCTTTTGGGAAAATATTCTGTGGACAGATGAGACAAAAGTTTAACTTTTTGGAAGGTGTGTGTCCCGTTACATCTGGTGTAAAACCAACACAGCATTTCATAAAAAGAACATCATACCAACAGTCAAACATGGTGGTGGTAGTGTGATGGTCTGGGGCTCCTTTGCAGCTTCAGGACCTGGACAACTTGCCATAATTGATGGAACCATGAATTCTGCACTCTATCAGAAAATCCTGATGGAGAATGGAGAAAAGGAGAAAATCCAGCAATCAGTTTGTTACAGCAAGCTCAAGCGTACTTGGGTTATGCAGCAGGACAATGATCCCAAACACACCAGCAAGTCCACCTCTGAATGGCTCAAGAAAAACAAAATTAAGGTTTTTGAGTGGCCAAGCCAAAGTCCGGACTTAAATCCCATTGAGATGCTGTGGCATGACCTTAAATATCCCATTCATGCTTGAAAACCCTCCAATGTGGCTGAATTAAAACAATTCTGCAAAGAAGAGTGGGCTAAAATTCATCCACAGCGATGTGAAAGACTCATTGGCAGTTATCGCAAATGCTTGTTTGCAGTTGTTGCTGCAAAGGGTGGCAAAACCAGTTATTAGATTAAGGGGGCAATTACTTTTTCACGTAGGGCCAGGCAGGTTTGGACAGTTTTTTTCCCTTAATAAATGAAATCATTATTTCTAAACTGCATTTTGTATTTACTTGGGTTATCTTTGTGTAATATTAAAATATTGGAAGCCTTGCTCCTGGTTTTGTTTGTACTTTGTTCCTTGTTTTTTTGAATCTCTACAAGTAAAACTACTTGGAGTTTGTATCTCTCGTCTCCGTGAGATTTTGTCATTCCTCTGCACTTGGGTCTAAGAAATCCTCAGGAAGAGTGCCAGCTCTGTGTCCAGGAGATCAGGATTCTAGCCCAGCTAAGACAACACTCAAGATTATTTGTCTATAGTCTGGCCGTCCCTGCATCTGTATCATTACACGGATGCCCCCCCCTCCAAAAAACGGAGGGGGGCAAAAACCTTTTCACGGCACTGTATTTACAATAATTCCAATAGCATGTGAAGGCACCATTACTCGGTTACTTTTCCATGATTAAAATACGCTATTCTCTCATCACATTACGCTTTGCTGGCTCTTTATAATGTTTGTTAATATTTAGAAGTACTTGGTGACTAAACATTTCTAATTTCTCCATTTTCCCACACTCCCTGTCTAACTGGAAGAGGTGGAGGTACTGGTCTGCTTATCTCTAATGATTGGATTTGGTGAATGGAAAGTCAAGGCCCGAGGCCTGACGCAGACTTAGGGTGTCCTTTGAGTGGTGCTAGATCACATCCTCATCTTCTCAGAATCTAACAGAACCGCAGGCTGACTGGCTATGTGTTGGAGCCCACCGGGCACGTCCGCACCGGCTCAGGCTCCAACACGCTTCTTAGCAGAAGAAGAACAACAAGAAAATGGGCGGAACTGTGCGTGAGCCTTTTAAGGTCTGAGAAGATTCTTTACCTTCTCTGGGTATTAGCAGCTCCTTTGAATCACTTTCAGTCACTATTACCCACCCCACAAAATCCATTTTGTAGTTGTTTATCGACCCCCAGGACCACAAGGTAACTTCTTGGATGAATTAGAAACTGTTCCACTGATCATGTACTGGTTACTCCACTGCACACCTCGGATCACTTCCTCCTCACTCTTAACTAGGGATGCACCGGCCCGATACCGGTCTCCTGTACTCGTACTCGTACTCGTTAAAATGCCCCGATACCAAACGCCGATACGGTCCATTTTTATTGACATTGTGTTTTTCCTTAGGAGACATGTAGGGAGAGTTGCTCTGCCCATATTCCTTTAAGCAATAAAACTAGTTTTATCAGATGGTTTGTCTTTGGTTGCCATGGAACCAGAGGCCTGTTCTGCCCTTTTAAGGTGGTAGTTGCATTTCGGGGGAAGGGTCCATAGACCCTCATAGTTGGCCCTTTGGTTATCTGGCGAAAGTGAATCTAGCAGCCTGTGAGAAATGCGCTACGCTGTACTACTGTCCTCTCGTTCTGCACCAGTACAAATACGTGCGTGCGTTGCGCGTTTTGCTTGCTTGAGTGTTTCTGCATTATATGAGTGGCTTTGGAATATAAATCGCAGCACGTTTCAGATGAAAAAAATGCGACATCTATTTCTGAAAATATCACAGTTAGGAGATTTATAACGAGTGGTTCCCTGTATTATTACAGCAAAGC
>NW_015551121.1:32480-32716 GCF_001515605.1 Sinocyclocheilus anshuiensis
CTCCAGCGAACCGCAATCAGAGCCAATATCCACAAATGGAGAAAACTTGGAACAGAGGTGAACCTTCCCAGGAGTGGCCGGCCTACCAAAATTACTCCAAGAGCGCAACGGCGACACATCCAGGAGGCCATAAAAGAACCCAGAAAAACATCTAAAGAACTGCAGGCCTCACTTGCCTTAATTAAGGTCAGTGTTCATGATTCAACAATAAGAAAGAGACTGGGCAAAAACGGCAT
>NW_015551121.1:33982-38043 GCF_001515605.1 Sinocyclocheilus anshuiensis
CTGATGATAGCTGCTCGCATCTCAGCTTGTCTAACAGACATTTCTTGCTGGATGAAGGACCATCACCTTCAACTCAACCTTGCCAAGACAGAACTGCTTGTGGTTCCATCAAACCCATAGTTTCATCACAATTTCACCATCCAGTGAGGCACATCAACCATAACTCCTTCAAAATCATCCAGAAACCTTGGAGTTATGATTGATGATCAACTGACTTTCTCAGACCACATTGCTAAAACTGCCCGGTCCTGCAGATTTGCTTTATTCAATATCAATTTGCACTGGCTACCAATAGTTGCTCACATAAAATTCAAGGCATTAATGTTTGCCTACAAAACCACCACTGGCTCTGCACCCTCCCATAAACAGCAATGTCACACGTCATGTTTTCTATGTTGTTTACGCTTTGATTTGAACGAAAACAACGTATCCGCATGATGCAGCTGACACAGAATAGTATACGCTGTTTACGTTCAGTGGATATTCTCCAAAATGGCACCAGGGTGACGCGGAGGAGACTAATTGTTGAATAAAATTGTTATTTTTGTTTTCTTTGCGTACAAAAAGTATTATCGTATCTTTGTAAAATTACGGTTGAACCCCTGATGTCACATGGATTATTTTACCGATCTCCTTGCTACGTTTCTGGACCTTGATCGTGGTAATTACATTGCTATCTATGGGAGGGTCACAGAGCTCTCAGAATACATCAAAAATATCTTAATTTGTGTTCCGAAGATGAACGGAGGTCTTACGTGTTTAGAACGACATGAGGGTGAGTAATTAATGATAGAATTTTCATTTTTGGGTGAACTATCCCTTTAAGCTAACTGAGACTTGTTATAGCACTTGCATATCATTGCTCTTTTTTTATTTTGATTGCTTCCATTGTCCTCATTTGTAAGTCACTTTGGATAAAAGCGTCTGCTAAATGTCTAAATGTAAATGTAAACATAAACATACAGATGAAATGCGTAGTTGCAAATAACAGCAGTAGAGAATGGACGGTTTGAATCTCATGCTAAAATTGTAACCAAAAAAAATATATAATGATTCTACAGTAATCATTTACTTAGATAAAGTTTAGGAAAATGTGCGGGTTAGGAAAAAAAAAAAAAAAGTTTCTTACCGATTTGTGTGTGATGTTTAAATTTTAAATTGTAATAGTAATGAAGACTTTATAAATAAAACAATAAAAGGCAGAGCTGCAAAATGACCTCTTGCAGATAAACTCAAATGTCTTCCTATATACACACATGGGAAAATATAGTATTATCCTGTTAAATAACAGTGTCATACTGATGCTGGTCAACATCTCCTATGATGCATTGCAAAAAACAGTAACTGATATGAAAACAGCATTTTACTGTCTAATTACATGTACATTTACAGGAATAATTTATAGTGTACAGTGATTCTTAAAGGGATCATTCACCCCAAAAATTAAAATCTGTCATCAAAGGGGTCCTATAAAGCTCCGGACGTCACATGACCCATTCTGTTTACACCACCATGCTGGCAGGCAGGGACAGCCGGGAGCGAATATGAAATGAATTGCGCCAGCATGATGTAACAGGAAGTCAGACTCGATACACAGGTGAGTTGGAATCAAACAGACAGGTTTATTATTCAGAATGGAGATGATCAAAGACCTTGTGAGTATTGTAGACTTAGAGTCTTGAACGGACTTGAAGAGGATACTGACAGTTATATTCTTGATTACCAGGTCGGAGGGAGACGGAGAGGATCGGGGTGTTTCCAGGAGCCGGTGTAACAGAGCTGGGTGCAGGTAAGTAGACACCACCCCCACGCACACCCCCACGCACGCACGCGCACGCACGCGCGCGCACACACGCATGCACACACACACACACACACACGATCAAGGAGTCGTGGATCAACAGATCAGTAATACTGCATAGGTTTGAGTTCTTTTCCACTTCGGAGACCAGACGACGTGGCTGTGTGAACTGTGTGTTCTTATAGTGCTGTGTGGGTGATCGGTGAATGACAGTCAGGTGTGTGATTAGTATTCCGGTGATTGTGAGCGCTGATAGGTGAAAGAGCCTGGCGTGTCCGTGACACATGTGTTTCAAGGCAACAGAGTTCACTGCATACTTTAATTCAAAACACATAGACCTCTACATAGCAAAACTTAATAGATTAAGCATAACAGATCCCCATAATGCCCCCATGGTGCTTTTAACGTGTAGCCTATCAATAACGGAACGGATAGATTTCCTGACCTGCAGTAGTATCCTGATATCTACAACTAACGTTACCTAATCAACTTTCCCTCCTAACGTTACTCCGGAGACTCTTTAATAGCCTACAAAAGCCTGGAGGGGTACAAATGGACGCAATCTAATTTTTTGATGAATATTCAACCTGCTATGTCGTCACTGGAAGGGTAAGTCAACTGTGTTGTTAGCTAACGTAATCGACCCTAGCTGTCCTTGTAGGTAGCCAGCATAGCTATATCACTGTGAGTACAGTAGACATCATAAATGTCATGAAATCTTACCCGTTTAATCCCACATTTTGTGTTGATTAGCATGTTTTATTGCAGTGAACCATTTTAGTCGTCTATCGGGATCCTTAGGAATACGATAAAATTATTTCCCCTTTGCTTTACGGGACAAACGCGCATATATATATATATATATATATATATATATATATATATACAGTATATATATATGAAAATGCGTATTTTTGAATTAAAGATAACTTATAGATTTAATATGGGATCATGTAGTTTGTATTTGCCAAAACTGATTTACTGAAGTCAAAACATAGACAGAATTGGCGTTAGCACGAGCGCCGCTTAATTGTGAAGCGGCCGGGAGCGACCAGCCAGCAGAGGATTCTGCAGCCTTCCGCAAACAGTTATGTTCAGGATTTTCTGATTTACTTAACGAATACTGTGTGAGGGGGCAGAGGCGTCATGCCCATTCAAAGTGAGGGGGCACGTGCCCCCTCAGATTTTTGAGCCAAGTGGATTTTGAATGCAACTTCCAAAAGACAAAAAATAGCCGATTGATATTTTCTATATTTAATACAATCACACCGGCGTGATTAGAACATTCAGTGCGTCATATCATCAGCTGCTAAATTCAAATATTCGTTCGCTGGCTGGTGCTGAGCCAGATAAAGATGAGGGTTTTTACAGCATTGCACATTAACCAATCACACACGATACTGTTGAGCTTATGAATGCAATGACCAATCAGAGGTGTTCCGATGAGTCATCGCTAAAATGCTGGTGTTTTCTTCACTGGCTCGCTGACTGAATAACTGTTTCTGGCGAATTCTCTCTTCAGAAACAAGAAAGAGCAAATGTGTGTACGAATCTGTAAGATATTAATTTCATAGTGTAAACAACTTCAGTGATTTTAATGGGAGTTTTTGAGAGTGCTTGAACTATACTGTCAGTGAAAATGTTCTTTGATAATGTAAATGTTCTTTGCTCCCTTTCTGTACAATGAAAGTGTTATGATTAGTAGCCTAACTTGCAATGTTTTTATTCACATTAACTTTCAATGTTAAATTCACATTAAATATAAAGTCAGTCGTATTAAAACTATGTTATGGCATGACACCCATATCTGTTAATTAAGTAAACAGACAGGTTTTTATACATAGTTAATAGATTGCATTAATAGGTTATTTTGACCATCGCCCACTATAGATCAACATAATCTATAAAGGTGAGAATCAAGATATTTCATGATATAGTTAATGCGTTTGGGAATGTTTCGAATAAACGGGAAAAAATAAATAAAACATGCTGTTGTGGCTGCTGTGTGTCACTGTGTCACATGACGACATTTTTTTTGTTGTCTTGTGGACTAAATGTAAACATCTTTTATGTAAAATATCTTACTCAGGACAGTACTAAATAAAACATAACATGCATTTTCACAGATTCTGCCAGGGGTTCCCAAACTTTCGCATGCCACTGTAATACTGTCTACAGCTGTCAATACAGGCTCAGAAGTTAAATTTCCAACACATGCTTTAAGCAGTTGACCAGTCACAACAGACTGGGCCAGCTGACA
>NW_015551121.1:39306-68302 GCF_001515605.1 Sinocyclocheilus anshuiensis
CCCAAGTCGTCGTGCCACGTCAAAATAATGAGTGCATGAGGGGGCAAGAAATGGGCCAAGGGAGGTCACGTACGGGACACATAAATTAAGCCCAATATACGGGATGCCCCGGCTAATACGGGACGGTTGGCAACCCTAGCTTTCCCCTGCCTGTTCTGGCATACTGGCACACAGCAGCTGTCCACCATGTTTAAATAGTAAGGTCTAAATAGTCTGGTTTTAAATTATTGTTGTACAACTGTCGATACCAATGCTCTAGCGCTCTCCGGATTGCCTGCCAAAATGGTGGAGTTTAGAGTGCGTGACGTCAACCTCCGGAGCTCTATTATGCTTTTTCACTTTTTGAAATTTAGTCAGTGTGTAGTGTGTATGTTTGGGCATAAAAAAGATCTACAAAGTTACAAATCTCAAAGTAAACTCCAAAGGGAGATATTTAGTTTAGTTTTTTTTAAATATCTTTTCAAGAACTAACACGAACGGCTCGTTTGGACTACAGCGTTGTTTTCCGGGTTTTGTGATGTCACAAAGCGGTCCATTAGAATATCATTAAAATAAATCCTGCCTACGGAAATTCGAATGGTTGGGGGGTGGGGAGAGGTGAGGTCGTGGTTGGAATGCTTGGTTGAATGCATCAGACAAGACGACGACAAAGAAGTGCTGCTGTAGCGTCAAGTTTTAGCAAGTTATTACACGTGCACCTGAATAATTAACATTTTATCATTTTAATAATTTCATATGTATAATTATATAATTATAATTGTATGAATGAATTAATATTTACATACATAATGAATAATTATGTATGTAAATATGCATGTTACAATTATGAAAACGTTTTTTTATAAATTGCTGACAGTACAATCCTGGACAATGATGTAATCTGCAGAATTTACACTTCAATTATGAGACTACAGTGTTACCCATACTTTGATTTATTTGTGGCGCCCGCCACAATATCAAAACTGACCACCACAAATAGACTTTCCAAAAGGCTTTGACTAAGTTGAATACACATGAGCACTGCGCGTTTCAAAATCGAAACCTGGTGCAGGTGTTTTTATATCACTGTATTTCTGAAGGAAACCGACTGTCTTCAGAACATTTTATATTTGTGGCACCCGCCACAATATCAAAACTGTGCTGGTCTCATTAAAACAGTCCCATAGTGACATCTAGTGGCCGTAGCAAAATTTATGTCTTAAGTGTGTACATCTAGAGTTGCCATAGTTAGTGTTGCGTCAGAAGAAATTATAGAAATTAGAAGAAGTATTTCTCTGCCATGCGGTTTGATGTTACAAAAGTCTCGAAAATATATGTCTGTGAGTATTTAGTTCAATATTTTTCTTTGTTAATAGAGTAAAGTACAATTTAAAGAAACGTGCAGAAAATTGTACTTCCAAAAAGAGAAAATTGCAAAGTGGATTTGTTTGATTGTCTATATGGAAAGCAAAATGCTAAATATGTTAAATCTGAATGTAACAATTAAATTGTGAAGCACAAGAAACATTATTTGTCATTTTCTTTATTTGTATGTTCAGTTTTACAGTGCTTCCTTCAAGTAAATCGCACTCAATCGAAACCTGGCATCTTGAGTCTTTCTTAGAGGAACACTTCAGCAGTCATCTTAGTAGCGGCAGAATAGTAAAAAGACACAACTTCAGACGGCTTTCTGAACTCAATGGGAAATACAAAGCCCCAGCCACCAGTGAACTCCAGCTCTCTGGCCTAAATGCAAGGCAAGTAGTCACGATGACGCAACCTAGTGAAAAACGCATGAGTGAAAAATTAGAAACAAGATCATGTTGTTCCAGGTCCTCACGTTCAAGTCAGTTTTCATCAGCCAGTGGAATGGCTATCAGAGCACGTACAAAGGTGGAAGCAGCACGAGTGCAATTGGTATTTGCAAAGAAATAAGCAGAGATGATGAAAGAAGAAGCATACATTGTGGAATAAGCAGCTAGAAAGAAAGCGGAGCTTAAAGCAAATTTACACAAGCTGCAGCTAGAAAGAGCAGCTGCAGCTGCTGTCGCAGAAGCAGGGGTGTTGGAGGCAGCTGCTGAGGAAGAGCTCGGAGAGACCGATCGTAAATGTTTCGTAAGGTTGTCACTACAAAACTTAACACTGTTTCCCAGTGAAAGTGTTTTCGGTCCTGTCATGCAACACTCAGTCACAAAACCACTTCCAGACTTAAAGACACTAGATCTCTCTTGTCCACTAGTGCACCAGCTGGAAAGGGACAGTGGTGAGACAGCAAGAAGCAATATGAGAAAGAGTAATGTACAGTCAAGTGAAATCAGTGACTATGAGTTCAATGAGTTACCTGCTCAGCATCCTATAAAGCATAACACTAACTGGAATTCTGTGAGCAATCCTTTTACTGCAAGCTCTCCAAGAGAAGCCTACCACTATAGTAAACAGCCGCATGGTGCAAGATTCCAGCACAATGATTTCCAGTTCAGTCAGTGGCGAGCAAACCCTTCAACTACGATGGACCTAGCAAAATACCTACTACGGCGTGAGATGGTAAGCTCAGGATTATCAAAATTTGATGATCAACCAGAGAACTACTGGGCTTGGAAGGCATAATTTCTTAGCGCCACAGAAGATTTTAATCTCACAGCCACAGAGGAGCTTGATTTGCTTTGTAAATGGCTTGGACCATCATCCTCTGAACAGGGTCGGAGAATCAGAGCAGTTCACATTCACGCCAGAGCTGGCCTTAGGATGGTATGGCAAAGAATAGAAGATATGTATGGTTCAGCTGAAGTAATCGAGAATGCTTTACTTAAAAAGGTTGAACAATTCCCAAGAATCTCAAGTAGAGACAACCTTAAACTGAGAGAACTGGGTGACACTCTGTTGGATCTTGAAGCGGCACGAGCTGATGGATACTTGCCAGGGCTCACGTATCTCAATACATCACGTGGAGTCAATCCAATTGTGCAGAAGCTTCCACTATACCTGCAAGAGAAATTGATTACATTAGGAGCACTGTATAAAGAACAAACTGGTGTGTCTTACCCTCCATTTTCTGTCTTTGTGAAGTTTGTCTGCGATCAGGCTAGAGTCCGTAACGATCCAAGTTTCGCTGATATAGCAGTTGGAAGTTCAAATGTTGTTAAGACAGAGAGAAGCCCCCTGTATAAGCCTTATATGAAACCTACAGTAGCCACCAGGAAAACAGAAGTGTTTGCAGATCTTGAAACAACTCATTCAAAGGCTACAGAGAAAAAGGTAAATGACCCTGAGAAGCAATGCCCTCTGCATAACAAACCCCATCCACTGAGGAAATGTCGTAGTTTGAGAGGCAAAACTTTAGATGAGAGGAAATCTTACCTCAAAGACATGAACATCTGTTTCAGATGTTGCGCATCATCCAGCCATTTTGCCAAAGACTGCGATAGACCTGTACAGTGTAAAGAATGTAACAGCAATCAGCATCCCACTGCATTACATCCAGGTCCAGCACCTTGGACAGCTAGTAAATGTGCCTCGATTGAAGACCAAGGCAGAGAGCAACCAACAATTGAAGCCTTGTCAGTGACATCCAAATGCTCTGAAATTTGTGGAAATGGTACAAGCTCAAAATCATGTTCCAAAATATCTATTTTCGAAGTATATCCAGCAGGACAAAAAGAAAAAGCTATCAAAGCCTATGCTGTTCTTGACGACCAAAGCAATAGGTCTTTGGCCAAACCTCAATTCTTTGATCATTTTGGCATTAAAGGAAATGGAATCCCATTTACTCTGAAAACATGCTCTAGAATAACGGAAACAGTAAGTAGATGTACAAGTAACTTTGTTGTAGAATCATTCGATGGTAAAACTCAAATCACCTTACCTACCTTAATCGAATGTGACATGCTTCCAGAGGACAGATCCGAGATACCATCACCAGAAATTGCAAGATACCATCCACATCTCAAAGCTGTGGCAGATGACATCCCGGCTGTGGACCCCTGTGCAGCTATCCTCTTACTCCTCAGCCGAGACATACTGCGAGTGCAGAAAGTTCTAGAACAGCGCAGCAGACCTCACAATGCACCATTTGCGCAACGTCTAGCGCTTGGTTGGGTGATCATTGGAGAGGTGTGTCTTGGAAGAACACACAAAACTGCTGATGTCAGTGTTTTCAGAACTAACATACTAAGTAATGGTCGTTCTACCATTCTTTCTCCATGTACTAGTAGCATATATGTCAAGGAGAAGTTTGACAACACAATCATTGCAACATTGCAATCCTCAAAGTGATGTAGCAACAGCTGTTTCTGATACAGAGGAGCTTGGCAGCAGTGTGTTCCAATGTACATCCCGTGATGACAAAATAGGAATGTCAGTCGAAGACAGAGTATTCCTTGACATTATGGACAGGGAGGTCTACATGAATGACTCTAATTCATGGGTAGCGCCATTGCCCTTCAAACCAAATAGGCCTCGCTTACCTAATAACTGGTGCCAAGCTGCCAAACGCTTTGAAACTCTACGTCACACTCTGGAAAGAAAACCAGATATGAAGGAACACTTATTCAAGTTCATGCAAGCAATGTTTGATCCTGATCAGACTGAACTTGCACCCCTAATGAAACCACAGCAGGAATGTTGGTACTTGCCCATATTTGGTGTTTACCATCCACAGAAGAAGGGTCAAATATGTGTTGTATTTGATTCCAGTGCTAAATATGAAGGTACCTCCCTCAATGATGTATTACTGAGTGGACCAGACTTGAACAACACACTGTTAGGCGTTCTCATCCGTTTTCGAAAGGAACATGTGGCGATCACGGCAGACATACAGCACATGTTTTATTGCTTCATTGTCCGTGAAGACCATAGAGACTTCCTCAGATTTATCTGGTTTAAAGATAATGATCCAAACAAACAGATTGTGGACTATCGCATGAAAGTGCATGTGTTTGGGAAGAGTCCGTCACCTGCTGTGGCCATATATAGTTTACGAAGAGCTGTTCTGCTGGGAGAGGACAAACATGACACAGAGGTGAAACAATTTGTGATTCGGAATTTCTATGTGGATGATGGACTTGCTTTATTTCCGTCCAGTGATAAAGCTATCTCAGTGTTGAAACGGACAAAGGAAATACTTGCAGAATCAAACATCAGACTGCACAAAATAGCCTCTAACAGTAGGAAGATTATGGAAGCATTCTGTCATTGACTTTCCATCAGATCCCTTACCTTTGCAACAAAGTCTGGGACTCATGTGGAATCTGCAAACTGACACTTTTACTTATTATGTGTCAAAGGAAGATAAACCGTTTATCAGAAGAGGTATCCTCTCTGTGGTCAATAGTCTCTCTGATCCTCTGGGTTTCTTAGGCCCTGTAACAGTACAAGGTAAGGTGTTAGTCAGAGAACTGGCCAATGATCAATGTGATTGGGATTCTCCCATATCAACTGAAAGAGAAGATCAGTGGAGAGCATGGCTTGATTCACTTCTGAAGCTTGAACAGATTCAGATTAAAAGGCCATATCTTCCCGTTTCTCTGTGTTCTACAAAATACAGAGAACTCTGTCTTTGCAGATGCATCTTCCATGGCCATATCAGCTATAGCTTACCTTAGAGCAATTGACACAGAGGGATGCAGCCACGTTGGCTTTCTCCTGGGTAAATCTAAGTTAGCTCCTCATACTTCTCTGACTGTTCCACGGCTTGAACTTTGTTCTGCAGTTCTAGCTGTAGAAATGGCAGACTTGCTGACCACTGAGCTGGATATTGAACTGCAAAGAGTGAAATTCTACACAGAAAGTAGAATTGTCCTAGGTTACATTCACAACACAAGCAGAAGGTGTTACGTGTATGTTGCCAACAGAGTCGCTCAGATCAGAAGGTCTACTAACCCAAATCAGTGGCAGTTTGTCAGTACAGACCAAAATCCTGCAGACCATGGAACGCGTCCCATATCCCCAGAACTACTGAGCCATACAAACTGGTTTACAGGCCCTGAGATTTTGCACAAAGATGGACTAAACGATGACACATTTCATTCAGAGATCTACAACCTTGTGGAGCCAGACACAGATGCAGAGCTACGGCCACATGTGTCAGCTTTAGTTACCAAAGCCTTTGAGAAGAAATTCGACTCACAGCATTTTACACGCTTTTTCCAGCTGGAAAGTACTCACCAGAACCTTGTACACAAAGCCAGATCCTATTCTGGAAACCTTAACTCCAAAACAGATGAATTAACACAAGCAAGAGTTGTGATTATCAGAACTGTTCAACAAGAAACATTTTCAGAGGAACTGAAGTTCCTCACAAGAAATGAAGAGGTGCCCAAGCCTGTAGAGAGCTTAAGATAAATGCAGAAGATCCAGAGTTTAAAAGCTATCTACAAGATCAAGGGTGTACTTGCATCTTTAACTCTCCTCATTCCTCACACATGGGTGGGGTGTGGGAAAGGTTGATAGGGGTTGCACAGGGAATTTTAGATGCCTTGCTTCTCAAGACAGATTCCACAAGGCTGTCACATGAGGTCGTTGTTACTCTCATGTTGGAAATCATGGCCATAATGAACGCCAGGCCTCTGGTCCCTATCTCGTCTGACCCAGACATGCCAAATGTTCTTTCACCTGCCACACTTCTAACTCAAAAGTTAGAGACCGTGTCTGCACCAAAAGGAGAGTATGACCTTAAAGACCTCTACAACAAACAGTGGAGGCAAGTTCAAAGCCTTGCTGATGCCTTTTGGAAGTGCTGGCATCAAGAATACTTAACAACACTTCAGCAAAGAAAAAAGTGGCAGGTAAATAAGCCAAACCTACAGGTCGGAGATGTTGTGTTTCTAAAAGAAGCATTACTCAAAAGAAACGAATGGCCTACGGGGGTTGAAGTAAACGCCATCGCAAGTCAAGACCTCAGGATACGTAAAGTGGAGGTAAAGTTTATCAAACAAGGCAATCCCAAAGTATACTTAAGACCGATTTCGGAGGTGGTGTTGTTGTGTAAAGGCACAGTGGTATAAAATATACCAGACGGGGAGTGTGCCGGCCTCATTAAAACAGTCCCATAGTCACATCTACTGGCCGCAGCGAAATTAATGTCTTAAGTGTGTACATCTAGAGTTGCCGTAGTTAGTGTTGCATCAGAAGAAATTCAACAGAACGCTGTAATTCTCTGCCATGCAGTTTGTTACAAAAGCCTCAAAAATATGTCTGTGAGTATTTAGTTCAATATTTTTCTTTGTTAATAGAGTAAAGTGCAATTTAAAGAAACATGTGCAGAAAATTATACTTCCAAAATGAGAAAATTGCAAAGTGGATTTGTGTGATCGTCTATATGGAAAGCAACATGTTAAATATGTTAAATCTGAATGTAACAACTGAATTGTGAAGCAGAATAAACATTATTTGACATTTTCTTTATTTGTATGTTCAGTTTTACAGTGCTTCCTTCAAGTAAATCACACTCAATCGAAACCTGGCATCTTGAGTCTTTCTTAGAGGAACATGTTAGCTATCTGCCAAGCTAGTCAGGCTCAAGCACTTCAGCAGTCATCCTAGTAGGGGCAGAATAAAAACTGACCGCCACAAATAGACTTTCCAAAAGGCTTTGTCTTCGTTGAATAAACATGAGAACTGCACGTTTCAAAATTGAAACCCAGTGCGGGTGTTTTTATATCACTGTATTTCTGAAGGAAACTGACTGTCTTCAGAAAATTTTGGATGTCATTCTCATTTCATCTTGCATGTAATGTCTGATAAAGCAGCATTTGTGAGCGGAGCGCTGCTTTGTGTACAGCCGTTACCGGGGAAACCTCAATCTCTACCACTCCAACAGCGCCTCCTGCTGGCATAGAATGAATTTGCATATATATGCTGCCACAAATAGAGTGTAAGTCTGTGGGAAACACTGGACTATGGTATACATAAATTCAACTGTATAACAGTTTCACTGCAATTCATGTTATAATGTTAGAATTAAAGAACAATAAACATAATACATATTACCGTTGCACTTATCTGTACATAGTAAATGTAGTTATTTTTAAGCGGTTGTTGACATCCTGTCTAAAACGTGATTCAGCCAAAAAAAACAACAACAATAACGTTGCCACTCTAATATGTCTTGCAATATCCATGTGTGCAAAGGTTCTGCGTGATCCTCTTGTTCAATATTCTCTGGGTCTGAATCCGGCTCAAATTGATATGGCAATATTGACGCCATCCTTAACTATACCAGAGCCGACGGAACTTGCTGCTTTGGTAAGGGGCGGGGCAGTACTGAAACCAATCACAGTGCACTGGGACAGCTAACCAATCACCAAACATTTAGTTTGACGGAAGGCAGGCCTTCATCAAACCCTGAACTAATCAAGCCGCTTGTGCCAGGCTGGGGAGAAAGGTATTGTAATAATGTAAATTATGTGAAAAATAATGCCTTTTTCGAACCACCAAGCATGAGAGCATGTTCTAGTTCACCCCCAAAACAAAATCAAGACTTTGTAAAAGAGCATAATAGGACCCCTTTAATTACTCACCCTCATGTTGTTCCAAAACTCGTAAGACCTTCGTTCATCTTCGGAACACAAATTAAGATATTTCTGATGAAATTAGAGAGATCTCTGACCCTCCATAGACAGCAACACAACTGAAATGTTCCCAGGACCAGGAACATAGCAAGGACATCGGTAAAATAGTCCATGTGACGTAAGTGGTACAACAGTAATTTTACGAAGCTATGAGAATACTTTTTGTGCACAAAGAAAACAAAAAATAAAGACTTTATTCATCAATTCTTCTCCTCCACATCCCGTCAGCCGCGGCGTGCCGCCATTGTGGAGAGTATCACGACACATTGAACATGTGCCTTGTTTACCAGCACAGGACAGCATGCGCATGCGTTGTTAACATGCAAAAGAGAAGCACGCGCATGCTGTCCTGTGCTGGTAAACAAGGCACATTGCATGCATGTTCAACGTAAACGGCAGCAAACAACACGAGGATGAGTAGTTAATGACAGAAAAATTAAAGTTTTGAGAGGATCTTTGAGTCTCAGTGACCATAAACTTTAGAGCATGTGTGGGTATGTGACCACTTCTTGATAAAAACAAACAAATAAGAAAAGAAAAACTAAAAGGTTCTGAGAATGTGATATCGTCAAAGCTTTCCCATGGTTCTTGTCAAGCATATTCAGATTGCTTGCAGATGCAAATCATCTGAAATGTTATGTGTACTCTAATAGCACACTGGCGACAGTCAAATGCAGAGCATATTAAACCTGTGTGAAAATATGAATACCTTTAAAAAATAAGTTGACAATTTGATGGTTTCTTTGTACAAAATGAGAAGTAAACTGTAAGCATGCTGCAGAAACTCTGCCTTTTCCTGGACACTCTTTCATTTCAAAGAAAAGAATAAATAGCTGGCAGACAGACAGAGTTCTTCCAGACTTCTGTGGCAGTTCTGATGCAACATTCATTGGGGATTCACATTCTTCAGCTCAAAGTGGGCAAATAAAAGCTGACACAGCAGCCACACTCACAATCTTTCAGTTTGAAACACACGCGTCAGCGTAACCGACTGATGCATACAATGCATACTGCAGCAACCAATGACAAATTTCCTCACAATGAACAAATCAATGATTCCTCTTTCAATTTGTTTTATTAGACTGCACTGGCTTTATGATGCTGAGGGTGAATGTGTGTATGCTGTCCGTTAAAGAGCACATACAGCTCTTAAAGAAAGAGCAGAACACCTGCAGGCATACTGAATAATTTCATTTTTCTGTTTTATTCTTCAAAACATTCTCATGTTTTTTTGTGGAAAGTGGTTGTCACCACAGAGCTGTGTCGCAATCTCTGTCACACCAAGTGACAGACATTGCAACTGTTAGCTGAAAACTCAATCCCACAATCCTCAGCTCTTGCCTTCCCTAACACACAAGACCTTTTTTTTTTCATATACTCTGTTGTCAGTTCAGAAGGATAGTGGTGATGTCTTATATGAATTTCACCTCTGTAGACTAATTCTAATCACTTAACCTTATGTTAAGTCTGACTGTTTTATTGATTCAGCTGATTCTTGATACATGAGACAAACCACATCCTACAATGCATCTGTCATTAGCTTTGAATCAACTAAATATTCAAGTCAACAGTATAGTACATTTTACAATATATATATAATATCAAAGCTGATTTTAGAATTAGAAAAATACTGCCTAATTTCCCCAATAAAGCAAAGGCAGCTCTGGCAAGGAGAAAAAAAGGGTCTTGTAGACTAAAACCAGACTTTAGTACAGTATTATCATTCTTATTATTTAAAAAAAAGGAAGGTTTGTTTAAATTAATATCAACATTTTAATTTATTAATTATTCTAGGGTTTGCAGCCTGAATGTCCTCTTTTCATATGTCACTTGCATCAAACAACCTCTAATCAATTTTATAGAAGAAAATAAAAATACAATTCTGCATACATTTTCTGTCATAACATGGTATGTCAACATAGGCCTAATTTTGACTACTTCATGTTAACCCATACAGAATGAATGAATGAACTTGCCTTCAATATAATTTAAAATTTCACACGGGGATGAAATAACGTCTCCTGTGCCTGAGATAAGACATCTTTCCCAATCAGAATCCCTCACAGTGCTTCAAGGAAAGATATTAGGTCTGAGAACAACACTCTGGTCGGTAAGAAGCTAGACCCTTGTTGATAAAGCATGGTCAGGACTCCTGGGAGCAGAGCATGGACCAAATATGGGTCATCACGTCCATATCCAGGGGAGCAGAAGGAATTAGAGAGAAGCAGAGGAGACATTGTGCTGTTTCCTGTGAAGCAAAGAGGTCCACCCCTATTTTGTAAATTTTCCCAAATTTGTCTGACTACTTCGGGGTGGAGTTTCCATTCCCTGTGTTTCCCAGCTTGTCTGGACAATGAGTCTGCTCCCACATTCATATACCCCAGAATGTAAATCGCCTTGATGGACAGGAACTTGTCCCATGTCCAAAGCAGGACCTGCTGCAATAGCCTGTTCAGGTGGCGCAAATGCAGCTGTCCCTGGCGACTTATGTAAGTGGCTACAACCGTGTTTTCCCCTTGCACTAGGACATGGTAGCCCCTTAACTGCTGGAGGATGTATTTCAGAGCACCTTCTCCTTGTTGGAATTTTCCATGGCCCTCCCCAAGGGGACACACTAATTGTCCTGGGCACAGCCTTCCTCAGTCTTTATGAGGGGGTGCACGACTCGCCACACTCTCTCTTTGAGCTTCTCGCCTCAGAGGAGCTGGGCCGTGTTGGGACTGTGTGGCCGACTGCCCCAACACTTGAGCACGGCGGGGGAAAAACTTGTTGAATGTTTCCTAGTGCCTCTTTGCCTCCTGGAACCTACTGACAACTGTGATGACTGAGTCACCAAATAGGCTGGAATGCGACATGGGGGCATCAAGGAGGAACACCTTTTCCCTGTCCTTGATGCCCGTGAGATACCACAGGTACCTCTCCGTGGTGACAATACCAGCCATAGGACGGCCGATTCCGCGAGCCACCTGCTTAGTCGCCCAGAGAGACAGATCTGTGGCCCGGAGAAGTTTTAAAAACACATAACTAAAAATTAGTTATCTCATCATGGAGATCAGCAAAGAAGGGGAGACTATCAACCACCTTGAGTAACTCCTCATATGTTTTATAATTGTGGGAGGAGCACTCAGAGGCAGCACTCTCAATCTCAATCGCAGAAGCAAGAGATGCAGTGTCCTCTGCCCAATCCGAAGAGGTGCCAGGGCACGCTTCAGAAACTGGTACGAGAACCTCCCGATCTGGCGAGAGCACAAGAGCCTCTAGAGTGCCTCTAGAGCCTCAGTCAGATCATCTGTGATCTTAACGAGGCCACAGTGGCTCGTTTTTTGTGAAAGAACGCAAGCCTAATGTGAAGTACACTGATAGGAAGTTTATCGCAGTGCTGGCACTTGCCAACCATGAACACAAGGGCAGCATGCTCTTCCTCCAAACACTCCAAACAATATTCATGTGAGTCCTCTTCAGAGATGGGCTTTAAACAAGGAGGCACGCATCTCTTTGCAGATTAACTCGAAATGGATAATGTTGTTTTAACTTTCGCTTTTAAATTATACTGCTTTCAGCAGCGCAACACACACACACACACACACACAAAGTGGTCTCTGAAGACAAAGACACCTGAATGTGTGTCTGTTTCACGACTGTTAATAACCTCTCAGGTGCACACATTCCAATGACCTCATCAACCGAGGTTATTTAAGCCAATTATTGCCGTTTTTGACACACATGCTTCACAACCCGTTGAACAAAGTATGTACTCATAAGCGTTAATGAAACGCAGCATCGAATGTAGTTTTGATATGAAATTAAATTATATAAAGGTGACAATAATGAGTATAAGGAAACCAAACTTGTTCACAAATAACTATAAACAGACACATGAACAAAAACAGTGAAAGTAAGCATAATTCTGAGAGAAAGCAAAAAAAGGACATTTTAATAGTTCCTTGATATATAAACGTTTATTTTTGTATTTCTGTTTTGCCCATGTCAAAAGAATAGAGAAAAGATGTGAGAATGCAGTTGATTGTTGGTTGTTTATAGATTATTTATGACATGTTGTGGACAAGTAGACAAAATATATAGATTTTCTTTGACTCTCTATATGAACTATACGTATTGAACTACACAACTAGACCCAATTTCCCCTATACTATATAAAGTAGGTCTATTAGGGGGGAAATGTGGTAGAATGGGTAAAAATCCCCTCTTATTATCTTATTTTTGTTCCAGTGAATTTGTTTCGATCATACAAATAACCATCAGCTATTCCCCAGAGTAAAATCAGCATGAGGAAGAGGAAATGAGAAAGTGTGTGTATGTGATCACGCATGCATGGACACTGAACTATATCACTGCTGATAATACACCATCTTGACTTTACATAAAAAAGCAAAATCAGAATCACAATTTGTTAAAACAGGAACCTGTGTTTTGATAAATGTAAACTGCATTTAAAATGAACTACAGTTATTATGAAGTCAAAATGAAGAGCTCATTGTGAATGATGATATAGCTTCAATCTGAGTCAAAGCAGTGGAAACAAAACAGCATCATAGGATTTCTTTCCTGATATTTGAAAGAGTGTCATTGCAGTAGAGAATGATGGGGGATCTCTATGGTGTGTCATCAGCAGTGACTAGATCCTCTATGCAGGGGTCTCCCCGTTTCTCTGCTTTCACTCTCAGGCATCTTATTCAGCGCATAGTACATCTCAGGCCAGATGTCCAGGCATGAAAATTATGTTATTGTCTCCTACTTCCTCATTATTTCTAGTTTTTGGTAACACTTTAGAATAACGGTCTATCATTAAAATATAATTATTCAGGAAGTAATGCAGGACAGTTGAGTAGTACTACAATAACATTTCAGTTAAAACTATTAACTAATAAGGAAACATGATTAACTAATCAGTAATTAGGACTAGTCACTCTGCAGGAATTACTACTGATCTGGACCATAATTTTACAGTTTTTTTCTCGATTGCTGACACACTATGGCTACCTTTACAATTTCAGTTTCTGGGATTGACAACCGTATTTACTTACAGGTGTGAGTCTCAAAATGTCACGTTGACACAGCAGCTTACAGCAGTGTCTCGAATACTGTCTCTATGAACATGCAACGGGAGCCAAGCTCGTATTCCTTACCAGTAACCATAGTGACAGTGACCAAAGTAATATCAAAAATGGCAATGTCCATAAAACTGAAACTGACTTATCGCTTTCTGACATGACAAAAGTGCAACCGAGGTGTGAGTTCTTCCGTCAAATTTTATTAACCGACAGCAGTAATATTTGGGGACTGGAGCAAAAACTGACTGGATCTAAAACTTTCAGATTACACACAGTTCATTTCTCCGTCTCTGTATTTTACAGAAACCACACAATATATTGAAAATATTTTCAATTGTAAATGTTATGAGGGATTAATAATAGAATATATTTAACACAATTATCCCCTTCAATTTAATTTTAGCATTACTATATCAAATCTATGACACATATTGTCTTCTCACTACATCTAAAACAGTGTGTCCACCGAGAAGGGTTCAGTCATTCATATGCTATAAAATGGATAAAAATGTTGTTGTTTTTTAATGATGAAAAGGAGCCGTTTTATCAAAAGCAACACTTAATAATATCTCATATCAAAGCAAGGTTGTTTTTCAAGGACACTTGCGTGTTTCATAAGGTTTCAAAGTTGTGTCCCCACTATTTGTCAACACCATCAGACATTCATTAAAATGGCAGCTGTCACCCTAATGGACCCCCTTGCCACATTCCACCTCTGCAGAGTACATCAATGTCAAACAGACTCTGTCTGAGTTTTAAAGTTTTAGAATATTTTAATTCCTAATGTTAATATTTCCTGTGTCACAACCATGATATGTTAACATCTTCCAATTTCTGAGGAAATTATTTGAAATGTTTAGATCATTTTATTCTTCTGAATCAGGTTCTATTAACATCTAGCATCAACAGAGAAAACAAACTGGCTACTAAATGAACTCCATTTGTTTTGTAAAGGAAATGCCAAATTTGTCAACACTCTCAGATGTCACCACTAAGATTTTCCATCTGATGGGCCAATGACGGATTTGACATTCAATGTGAAGTCATAATTTTTTTATGGTTGAAGTAATTTTAATTATATTAACCCTTAAATGCATAACTCGGGTCTTTAGCGACCAGGGACATCATTCACTACCCTTTCCCTCCTTCATTTTTTTAAAGTTAGACATCAAATTTCTTAGTATTCCTCAATCTATTCATTATAAAAAATATAACAAGCAAAAAAAAAAAAAAAACATAAAATAATGCCTGTTTTCTGATAATGTTTTTGTAAAAAGTGTATAGGGTCGCTAGAGAACCGAGGTATGTAAATGCGTAAGTATATTTTTCCTGCGCAATTATATTCTATATCTATATATCTGATGACTCAATACGTACAATGCATCTTTATTCCTTGAGGTGGCACTGTTTGATACACAATGACAATGTGATGTTTCAGTCATAATTAACGTAGGCATAAAACAAAAGAATATCATCACCAAAAATGTAACTGGTTTGAATGGTTTTAGTGCAGAGCAGTTACTGTATGCAATGAAATATAAATGTCACTGTCATTTGATGGTGCATATGGTGAATAAACTGCCAGTGATCAAAATATTGATTTTGAAGCCATTGAAAATGATGGTTTTGAGAATATGGTTGAGATCACGAATATGAGCCAAATGCTGAATGTACTGTGGAAGTGCGCTCTGACGATGATAGTGATGGTAAAATCATCTGCTCAAATTGAACCCTTCTAAGATTCAAAAGGTAACGAAATATGCTTTATTTTATTCTTCTGTAATTGTTCTTAAAATATCATGAGAGTTTTTTGCTATTGCAGCAGCTAGATATCTATCCGTGCTGGATATATTGGTCTGGGTCGCTAAAGACCCAAATATGTTATAATGATTGCCGAAACATTCATGCATTTAAGGGTTAAATATAAAATAGTGTTTAATTTTTCTAATAATGTATAAATACTAAATATTCAGCATCCATTGCCTTTGTGGATCAATATTCATCACTTCTAGCAGAGTTAGGGTTGAGGGAACATAAGATTCAGGGAACATAAGGATGAGGGAACACAACACTGGATAAAACAAATCTGTAACTTTTTAGAATACTGTTCCATCGTTAATGAATAACTATACAGGAGCAAATGACTTATGCGCTATTAACATTCTAGTAACTACTATTAACTAACAAGAAACTCTGATTAACGATTTAGTAAGTAATAGCGCTCAGCTGAAACTGGCAGCTATTAGCTAATCAATAACTACTATTTATTTTTAACGCTTTAGATAACAACCTGCAACGTACAGCGTAAGTAAACAGAATTTACAGCGTAACTTTTTTGTAATTATAGTATACCTATTCAGTACCTCCGTGTAGGTATAAGGGAATAATATGCTAAATTTGGGAAATAAACGGGTAATAACCTGTAAAATTACAAATGATTCTGTAAGTATTTTGAAACTAAGGGGTACCTATTCTAATATTATGTGGTATTATTAGCAAATTAGCTCAAAAGGGAAATTTATATAAATAATTACAATTAATTGCAATTATTTATATCAGCTGCCAGCAGTAACTGTAGCAGAATTATTATTGTCATCAACTAATCTTTCGTCCAGCGAACATTCAGTGTAATTTCATATCAACTCTAAGAAATTATATTTTCGTGGCCTTCTTACAGTATTAATGCATTAGAGCATGTAGCTAGATCGGATCGTAAAAGGGACATTATTCACAACGCAGTGACAGAATCAGAAACTCATGTAATTTGTGCACCAAAAGTTTTATTAACTAAGCACTAACACGCATAACTAATCTAAACAAACAAACAAACAAACAATCAATCACTCATACATTGGGGAAGGGCAAGTGAGAATGAAGCCATTAGAGAAACAGGGAACGAGGCTATGAAAAGGAGTCAGTTAACATTTGAGTGAAACCATCAGCACCGTTTTACAACGGGGTCTATAGTTTATACTAAACCTCTGTTTCGTTAGGTTAAATATATGATACTTGCATTGCCTTGGTCATTGACCAGTCATGAGTGTCCGGATGCAGTCTCGGATTAAAGTCTTGATGGTTTCAAGGTTTGGATCACTTTCTTCCGGGTTTGAAGAGTGATGAACTCCAAAGATGTTCTGACTCGATGGTGATTGGGAGTTTCTTCCCAGTGGGAAAGTGAAGAAGAGTTAAGAGAGACATCAGCTGAGATCCTAGGATCTTTGGTGAATGAAAAGTCAAGGCCGAAGCCTGGCACAAACTTAAGGGTTCCAGAAGAGTTCTAGCTCAGCATTCCCATCTTCTCAGAATCTAAAAGAAGCTAGACTGATTGTGTTGAGGTCTGCCAGGCGCGGCTGCGCCGGCTCTGGGACTTAGCAACCAGAAGATGGGAAGGTGATGAGATACGAGTGAAGAGACTAAAAGTGAGGCGGGTCACTGAAGTGAGGCCTTTTAAGTTCTGTGGAGGTCACACTCTCGGGGGTCAAAGAGCCAATGGTGACTTGCACTTTTGGAGGGAAAGTTTATAACTCTTTGTCTTAGAGCATGGTATTTTGCATATGTAATTCGATTGGGTGTTGATGCAAAACTACTAAAAATTCTTAGAACACTAATATGTTGCATAGGTATAAACATATTTACATTTAGTCATTTAGCAGACACTTTTATCCAAAGCGACTTACGAATGAGGACAACAGAAGCAATAAAACAAACAAAAGAGCAATTATATGTAAGTGCTGTGACAAGTCTCGGTTAGCCTAACACAGTAAACGTAGCAAGGTTTTTTTTTTTTTTTTATAAAAAGAAAAACAAGTAGATAGAATAGAAGAGGGTCGTTTTTAAAAATAAAAATAAAACCCTTCAAAAGAATAGAAAAAGAATAGAGAATGCTAGTGTTAGAGGGTCATTTTTTTTTTTAAAGAAGGCAAGTAGTAAGAATAGAAATAGAATAGAGTGCGAGCGTTAGACTGTCAACAAGTGTTACTTTAAGTGCTTCTATACCACAGCAAAAACTACTAGCTGAACTAATAAAGTCAGTGATAAAACAAGAACAATTACACAAATTACAAGCATAGATGAATACAACATAAAGTTACTAATAAAGTCAGTAACACTAGTATTCAGGTGCAGAAATGTAATTAATTGTAAAATAACACAATAGTGCTCTTCACTGCATAAGTTAAATATAGCAGACAGAAGCAGGTATTTATAGGCTGCTGTGTCTTTAAGACCAAATGCACGTACCTAATATACTGACACACATCAGTTTTCTTTCTCAGCTGTTTCGGTTCACTTAAGACATAACCGACTGTGTTTACCAGAATATTTGCCAAAATGGGTATTTTAATATAACTTTGTGTGTATGTTTCAGTTCAAAGAGAGTGAACGAGGAATCAATTTGCGTGAATTGCGCCTCTCTCTCTCTGCGCATGCTTACTTCGGATGTGTGCGGCAGCGGGAGAAAACAGCGCGTGTGTTCTCTTTTGCTTTAATGGTTTAAAATTGTTTGAATGGGTAAATTGGCAAGACAAAACACATGCAAACGACAAACTTTAACTCTATGATGGTTAAATTTAAAAGTTAATTCGCGAATCGCATGTGTGCCGAACCATGGGGTCTGGTCCGTACAGATCACGGATCATCTACGATCTGTTGCACCCCTACTTAGTGCAACTTTAAGTCATGAAGTTAACAAAAAGGTGATTAAAGCTGCCTTAAAACTGTGCATGCAGGTAATATATTATATATGAGTCACGTTTAAGAACATGTCTCTGAAATGGTTTTCAAAACTGTCCTGGAGCAGCCCAGCACTGTGTCCTTCAACTAACACACTCGATTCAACTCGTCAGTTAATTAGTAGAGACTTTAAGACCTAAAGTGAGTCAGAAAAGGTGAAGAGAGTTGAGAGAAAATATGATGCGTGTAAAGAAATAGCAGCCAAACAGGGGCGGATTAAGGTGGTCAGGGGCCCTAGGCTGCTCTTTGTGTGAGCATTGTGTGCCATTCACTGTACAGAAAATACTAATTCTGTGGACAAGTGACCGATTTCAAGGTATATTATTAGGATATGGGGGCAGGTGCTTCGGATTCTAGAGAGCATTTGATTGGACAGAAAGTTTGATGAGAAGCTGAAGTACGATGTGACGTTAAAAACATCGTTGAGCCGTTTTGGCGGAAGTGACGAACTGCAAGCTTTGAATGCTTATATCTTCTAAATGCGAATTTTGTCACTGTTTTTGAGCACACTGCCTTATAGATAACCTTAAGACTAACATATTGATACTAACACCCAAAAAACTTTAATTTTGATTTCATGGGGACTTTAACTCACTTATTAGTAAGAGTCTGGAGAACAATGCAAAATCACTTACATACTTGCATACAAAAGTAATCTCGCCATCATAGAAAACATCATTCTGTATGATTTATAAGCATGTTTCCTCATTGGGGACCTAAAAATGTCCACAAGATCAAAATTTACTGGTATTACTATCCTTGTGGAGTCATTTGGTCCCCATAACATATAAGATTACTAACACACACACACACACACTTAATACAAAAAAATCCAGGAAAATTATCATTCCATGTACAACAAATGAGACCTTATTGTGAAAAAATACCAAACTGTGTTACTTGTACCCCCCGGTTTCACAGACAAGGCTTAAGACCAGCCCCAGACTAAAATGTAATTCTGAGCTGTTTAAACTGAAAGAAACTTGCACTGACTGATCTTTAAAAATACCAGTGCCTTTGTTTTGTCTCAAGATGCACACCAGTAATGTTTTTTTCTAAGGCATGTTAATGAAAACTACTTAAATGTCCTAATTGAACTATGGCCTAATCCTGGCTTAGTCTAAGCCCTGTCTGTGAAACCAAGTTCTCAAACCTTTAATAGCACCAACATTAAACAGGACTGAAAGTTTTCTTCTAAAATATTACTCCAGCATTAGTGAATGCAAGTTTGACTAAATTAATTAATTAATTAAAAATAAAAGAACTCCAAATGAACTTGCTGGGAAATGCTGTCTGTCAATGAAGCTCTCCATCGGCAGTAAACTTCAAATGTCAATGAAGCTACACACCATCTCTCCACAGTCTGTGTGAACGGAAATGTTCCAAAGAGGCAGGAAAGTCAGAAAAAAATTCCTTGAGGAAAGAAAGAAAAAAAAAAAAACAGAAGAACAATTGTTATAAAACATATTTAGTCATTATAAATGGTTCAGTTGAGTGAAAGCAATAGACACAGTTACAGTCCAAAGTTATGTTAATGTTAATAATTTAAGCAATAAGAGGGTAGAGGGGTAGAATCATTAAAAAAAAATTGCAATTTCTGCTCTAATGAAGCAGTTTATTCTGCAAGGTGTATGTAAACTTTTGACCACGTCTGCATCACCTAAGAAGCGCTGATCAGTCTTCTTCACTGAATAGATTTCCTTATTTAAGAATATTCTCAGATAAATTCACATTGAATGGTTAAATTCCTAATAGGATTTACATTCAACACACATTTGACAATAAAGAATTTTCAAGAGAATACATTATGGTAAGGAAACGAATCGTCATCACAACCTTCAATTTAGGGTTGTGCCAGTAGACGATAGTATCGTGTATCGACGATAGCCGTTAGCCTGTTGCTGATTTCTTTGACGACAGCAAGACAATTATTATTATTATTATGCGTCAAAAATGTAGGCGCCTATCTTTAGTGATGCAGTGCGGAGACTTGAAACTTGCCGCGGCGTGGCTGGCAAGTAGCCGTGATCAACTCCGGTGGCCGTTTCGGAGCCGTAAAGCACCACAGACGTGTGCAGTGTAAATAAGGGGTTTTATTAAGAGATTTATTCATGATACAGTGTAGGTAGCTTCACTGATTATAACGGGAGTGTTTTTAAAGAGCATACTGTATAATACTCGCGCTAGACTGAAGTCAGTTATGATGTTCTTTGGTAATGTAAATATTCTTTGCTCGTTTTTTGTTTGACTAACTGAGGAAATGTAACTGTTTGATTAACTGCTCGTCGTCAAACATTCCAAGAACATTCTTCCTCTCCTGAAAGATTCGCGGACGTCTCTGTCTCCTCAGCGCCATCACAAGCCCCTTACTGGCAACTCCTAACCACTTGAGAGACCTCTCGACCTGTCTTAAATAACTGGGAGAGTTAAGAGTGATTCTTAGCTTTAAGAAATTTGATAACTTGCTTTTATACTTAAGTTTGAAAGTAGAAGTAAATTTCATGAATTCACAGCACTTAAGACTAAAATGCCACTTTGAGAAGCTTGATAAATACGGGCCCAGAATTCCTGACCACACCATCTTCACTGACACTGGGCTTTAAAAATAGATAACATTTTTACAAAAATTTTTTATTCCTACTTTACAGGGAATAAAACATAACTTTATCAATTACCCAAATATAGATAAATATCCCAAAATCCATGAAAATGAAGAAAGGTACCTTCAGTTTTTTTCTCATCTTGCCTTGCAAGCTTCTCTCGCACATCTTCATGAAGAATGTTCCTGTATTTACCATGGCTGGCACAGCAAAGCTGAAGCCCCCTTCCTTGGGTTTGTTACCTGTAAAATATATGATGATTAGAGGGGGGTCTGTAAATGCACAGGTCGGAATATATTATTTGCAAATGGAAAAGATTCAAAGCATTTAAAATCCATAGGTATAGTGCCTTAATTGCACTTTTAGCTGGTAATGTGTGATTAAGGTGAGCTGACTGGGCAACGATTCATTAAAAACTTCTAACATCACCTCTTCAGTACTGGTCTGTGTTTCCACACTGTATCTCCATTAACAAATATGTACTGATCCTGCAAAATGAATGAATTACTCCAGATAAGTACAAAAAAATATTACATATTACAAACACAAGGAGTAACGGAACATTATTTCTAGAGGTGGCTGATATATTGAATATTACTGGTCGTTATAATATTGATTATATAAATTAAATATTACAAGATCGGATCTTTGAATTTTGTTCAGTAGCATTACATTGAATTTTAAATCGTTTAGTTAAAATAAAAGATTGTATTTTCAGCAGCCAAATTTCTTGGTCCAAACACGCGATCACATTCCGATATCAGAATGTGGTCATAGATAAATTATAGGACATGATTAATTCACCTCCCAAGTCCATATAGCAAGAACTGCCGGGTTAAGGTGAAAGACGCACTAATGGCAGGACTAAATTAAGAATAAAGAAAGCTTATATCAAGATATACTTACTTGATTCATTATCTGCAGTACATAAACTCTGATCTGTAATCATCCAAACGTGGCGCTCCTTCGATCTCTTGTTGTTTGTTTCCTCACACATCGCGATTACACAAACATGGCGCACAGTGCATTTTTCAAACTCTGCAGAAGTAGTGCGCCATCATGACGTAGTATTTTTGGCGCATGCGCATTAAACAAAAGAGATACTTGTGTGTGGTTACATGTAATTTCAAGCTTTCCATTTCTGTTCAAGTTCAAGTTGTTCTAATTAATTGTGTAGTTAGACCAAAGACTATAGACTCATTCATTACTCATTCACTTAACTAAAAGTCAGTCATTTTTTTACAGTGCAGTGTAACCTAGTCTAATCTAGTAAATGTATTTGAACGTAGTAAACCTAGTAAATGTATTTGAATGCAAATTAATTTTGTTTAGATTTGTTAAACTTTTTGCTTGCAATTAATGCAATTAAATGTGTGTTTAAGTGACTTAGAACAACATAATGATATTGAAAGTATTCTGTACACAGATGTAAAGTACAGTACTATTACATACAAATACAGTACTCTCATAAATGACACTGTATTTCAAATATTTTGTAGAAAATTAAACTTCATTGAGTTCATAGCACAGGAGCTGCTGATGAAAATTTCAACAATAAGTTTTACTGGAGTATACTGTATAAGAAAGTGTATTGAAGTTTAGAAGAAAAATACATTTCAAGTGCATTAATGCACATAGTATATATTATAGACTAAATAAATTTAAATATACATTAACAAATGTAATTTTGGAGAACACACTTAAGTTGAAATTAAAATAAATTATTTTACATGTGCTTTGATATATTTATCAATATACTAAAATAAGTGTACTTATTTAAAATATTTTTTTTAATAAAATCATAATTATGTAAAATGTATGTTTAAGTAATACTTAATTAGACATTATTATGATGTGATTTTTTAAAAAGTGCACTTAAGTATGTTAAGACCTATTGTCATTAAAGTGCACTCTTTTTAAGTACACTTAAGTGGCCTTTAATTTAAATTATATTATATTATCTGCAAGTGCACTTTTTAAAAAGTATACTTTTAAGATTTGAAGTACACAAAAAGTACACTTTTAATACAATTAAGCACACTTCTTTCTCACAAGGGGAATCAAGATCAATGAAGAAATATGTGCTCTTGTAAACAATTCCGTGCTCTAGTAGTAATTTATTTATTGGTTGCATTAATGTGAATGTGATGGTAGGGCACAATTTTCACTATAAAAATACTTATAAAGGCTACAAATGCTATTCTGTCAAGAGGAGGGAGTGATTTTCTCCTCGTCATTTGTTGTTTGATTATCATTAATGCTGACACTTATCTCAAGAGACGAGACAAGATTGGGTTACACGAGAACGAGATGAGGTGAGATTTTTACACATTATTTTTAAAAAGTTCTCAATGACCAAATACATGACTGGAAAAATAGTCTGCAAGGTGCATTTTGAATTGTTTTAACTAATCACCTTGTAATAAATATAATTTCAGTGCTACTTTCAGAGTATGAATTATCCCAGTGGTTCTCAAACTTTTTGTGCCAAGTACCACCTCAGAAAATATTTGGCTCTCCAAGTACCACTATAATGACCAACATTAAAATACAGTAGTATAGTATGCCTAACTATTCAGATACAGCTCTGCACAGTTAAAAAACGAGGCAGTTTTATTCCTAATAAGAATATTTGTTGTTGTCAGCCACTTTAACATTGTAAATACACAGTTTGAACATTAACACTGCACTGTGCTTACATACAGGTAAATAAAAACTTAAATAATGATTAAATTAAAATTAAAGTTAAATAAAAACTGTCCTGTACTTAAATGTAAAAAAAAAAAAAAAAAGACTAAAGTGTTTTAACATTAATTTATATTTAATGTGGTGTTTCCTCTGCGTACCACTAGAGGGAGCCTGAGTACCACTAGTAGTACTCGTACCACACTTTTAGAACCACTGAATTATCCTATGCAGTAAAAGACAACAACACTCAAGCACTGTAAAATGTTTTGCCACAAACTCAACTGACTGGCTTCTCTCCTGTATTATTTCATGTGAGTCTCTTCAGGCTATAGAACTGTACATGAAATATGAGCTTCTAGAACTTTTGACCTCCTAACTGAACTACTTTTCACAAATTGAACATAGAAATAAAACCGTATAAACAACAAAAAATAAACAGCACAGTCCTTTCTTAGTCTTAAGTGCAAACAATAAATGCAGACATAATCAAAGTAGGCTGCTCAATATTCAGAGTGCAATTAGAGACCAATTTTTTCAAGCATGATACAGAGCAAAAGACAACTACACAACCTATTATAGCCTACATACTAATAACAGCCTAAATATGTTATATAGCCTAATTTGCGTGCATCAGGGAGTCGCACTCAAAACGCGGGGTATTAAAATCCATTTTGAATGCACGGGCGCGTTTTACTTTCAGTTTCGATTTAACGAACATGCAAACTGAGCTGAGCGTGCACTCTACCATACAAGACATTAACGCTCTGCAACAAATCCTCCTTTAATGTTTCTTTTGGGACAATTAGGCTCTTTTTTGGTTTGTTCATGCTAAAGTAACAAAAATAAATAAATAAAAATAGGCCAACCCTGCACACGTGGAGCCCTACAGCCTAGGCAATCCTGTGCGTTAATCCGCGCCTGCAGCCAAAACAACCTAATAATCAGCTGCTGTGATGTCTGTTAATCAAAGAAGAAAAAAGAAGAAATCAATAACTTTTATAGCTTTAAGGAGTCATCTATTTAATTTAGAATTTAGTGTTTGATAACTTTATTCAATTTCTGTACATTTCTGCTTAAGGCCACCGGTAGCTAAATATGACTGATTATAATGGGTTTATGTCAAGATTGTTTTAAGTTCACTTAAATTAGAAGTTATTTTTAAAGTCTTTGAAATGTTAAAATTGATAGCTCTCAATTATATTGTAATTTTGAATGGATATAATCAATGGTTGAATATTAGGGGGAGAAAACTATTTTATAGAGACATATTGGTCTCCGTGATACTGGCCTTCAGTCTGTCACACACTGTGTTGGAGAGAACGACAGAGACGTGGATCAGAGAAACAGTCTTTAATACATCCAAAACAAGGGGTAATCCATACTAGGAATGACTGTGACACGAACATGACGTTAGTAGACCTGACAAAGACAGACAGCACAGACTTAAATACATGGGGTAACAAGGGTAATTACATGACACACCTGGATGACATGAACACAATCAAGCACGGGAGAAACTGGGTCACGGAGCACATGGGGAGGGAAAACACAACAAAACAGGTCCATATTCCTGACATATCGCTCCCCTCCCGGAAGGCGCGTCCTCGCACCATAGAAACAACAGAGGGAGGAGGCTGGGGAGGAGGATGGGCACCCGGGAGGGGGCTGGCAGACAGAGTCCTTGGTGGAGACGATGCTGGGAGGAGACAGGAGGGGCTTGGAGCAGGCGGAGCCAGGTGGAACCCAGGCCACAGCCGTAAAAACAACCCATGGTGGTGCCGACTGAAGGAGGAACGATGGCGGCGGAGGAGCCTGAGGAGGAGACGGAGAGCCGAAGAGCCAGGGTGACGAGGAGGATCCGGAGAACCACAGCGGAACAGGTGGCTCAGGCAACCGAGGCGGAGGCGTGGATCCGGAAGACCACGGTGGAGCCGGAGCAACAGAGGACCAAGGTGGAGCAGAAGGGAAGTAGGAGCCTGACGGAGCCGGAGGAACGAGGCGCAGTCGGAGGAATAGAGTCCCGAGGTGATGGATGGATGACGACAGACCAAGGCGGAGCCGGAGGGATGAGGGAGCCCGGCGGAACCAGTAGACTGACAGGCCACAGCGGAGAGAAGGGAACTAGGAGCCATGGTGGAGCCGCTGGGTCGATGGGCCGAGGCGGAGTCTGGGACCCAGAGGCTGGAGGGAGAGGCCAGGGATTCTCCAGCCATGCCGATGATGGAGACTGGCAGACCCGTGGTGCTCACACCGAACAGATGGTGAGCTGAGGGTGAGCAGAGGGGCTGCCAGACGACAGCGGTGGAGGAGGCAGGAGCAGGAGGGTGGGTGGTCATTTCTCAGCCTCCAGGCTCTCAGGGCTGTAATCAGGAGCAAAAACCCTCCCTGGGCCGAACTTGGGAACGGAAGCCCTCTCTGTGTTGGACTCTAGGACACGAGCCCTCTCAGGGTTGAATTTGGGAAGAGGAGGCCTCTCTGGGCCAAACTTAGGAACAGGAGCCCTCTCTTGGCCTAATTCAGGAACAGGAGTTCTCTCTGGGACAATCTTGGAAATGGAAGCCCTCTCTGGGCCGTATTCAGGAACAGGAACCCTCTCTGGGCCTAATTCAGGAACAGGAACCCTCTCTGGGACAATCTTGGGAATGGAAGCCCTCTCTGGGCCGTACTCAGGAACAGGAGCCCTCCCGGGGCTGGACATGGAAACAGGAGCCCTCCTTGGGCTAGACTCGGGATCTGTGGCCCTCCCTGGGCACCGCAGCCCTCTCTGGGCTGGACGTGGAAACAGGAGCCTTCCCTGGACTGGATGTGGAAACAGGAGCCCTCCCTGGGCTGGACATGGAAACAGGAGCCCTCCTTGGGCTAGACTCGGGATCTGTGGCCCTCCCTGGGCACCGCAGCCCTCTCTGGGCTGGACGTGGAAACAGGAGCCTTCCCTGGACTGGATGTGGAAACAGGAGCCCTCCCTGGGCTGGACATGGAAACAGGAGCCCTCCTTGGGCTAGACTCGGGATCTGTGGCTCTCCCTGGGCCATACGTGGGAACTGCAGCCCTCTCTGGGCTGGACGTGGAAACAGGGGCCCTCTCTGGGCTTGATTCGGGATCTGAGGCCCTCGTCCGGGAAACAATGGGAAACAATAAACACTGAACGAAACACGGAAACAAAAGGGGGGGAAAACACGCCAATATTACTATTTTGTCGTTCGGGTCTTCTGTCACACACTGTGTCGGAGAGAATGACGGAGATGTGGATCAGAGAAACAGTCTTTAATAAATCCAAAAAAAGGAGTAATCCACACTAGGAATGACTGTGACACACAAACATGACGTTAGTAAACCCGACAAAGACAGACAATGCATGGGGTAACGAGGGTAATTAAAAGACACACCTGGATGACATGAACACAATCAAGCACGGGATAAATTGGGTCACGGAGCACATGGGGAGGGAAAACACAACAAAACAGGTCCACAATCCGGACAATCATTGACTTCCAAAGTATTTTTTTTCTACTAAGTCAATGGTGCTCATCAACTTTTCGGATACTAACATTTTTCAAAATATCTTCTTTTGTGTTCAACAGAAGAAAGAAACTCATACAGGTTTGGAACAAGAGACCACGGTGGAGCCGGAGCAACAGAGGACCAAGGTGGAGCAGAAGGGAAGTAGGAGCCTGACGGAGCCGGAGGAACGAGGCGCAGTCGGAGGAATAGAGTCCCGAGGTGATGGATGGATGACGACAGACCAAGGCGGAGCCGGAGGGATGAGGGAGCCCGGCGGAACCAGTAGACTGACAGGCCACAGCGGAGAGAAGGGAACTAGGAGCCATGGTGGAGCCGCTGGGTCGATGGGCCGAGGCGGAGTCTGGGACCCAGAGGCTGGAGGGAGAGGCCAGGGATTCTCCAGCCATGCCGATGATGGAGACTGGCAGACCCGTGGTGCTCACACCGAACAGATGGTGAGCTGAGGGTGAGCAGAGGGGCTGCCAGACGACAGCGGTGGAGGAGGCAGGAGCAGGAGGGTGGGTGGTCATTTCTCAGCCTCCAGGCTCTCAGGGCTGTAATCAGGAGCAAAAACCCTCCCTGGGCCGAACTTGGGAACGGAAGCCCTCTCTGTGTTGGACTCGAGGACACGAGCCCTCTCAGGGCTGAATTTGGGAAGAGGAGGCCTCTCTGGGCCAAACTTAGGAACAGGAGCCCTCTCTTGGCCTAATTCAGGAACAGGAGTTCTCTCTGGGACAATCTTGGAAATGGAAGCCCTCTCTGGGCCGTATTCAGGAACAGGAACCCTCTCTGGGCCTAATTCAGGAACAGGAACCCTCTCTGGGACAATCTTGGGAATGGAAGCCCTCTCTGGGCCGTATTCAGGAACAGGAGCCCTCCCGGGGCTGGACATGGAAACAGGAACCCTCCTTGGGCTAGACGGAGCCCTCCAGGAACTAGACTCGGGACAATCTTGGGAATGTGGGCCCTCTCTGGGCCGTATTCAGGAACAGGAGCCCTCCCGGGGCTGGACATGGAAACAGGAACCCTCCTTGGGCTAGACTCGGGATCTGTGGCCCTCCCTGGGCACCGCAGCCCTCTCTGGGCTGGACGTGGAAACAGGAGCCTTCCCTGGACTGGATGTGGAAACAGGAGCCCTCCCTGGGCTGGACATGGAAACAGGAGCCCTCCTTGGGCTAGACTCGGGATCTGTGGCTCTCCCTGGGCCATACGTGGGAACTGCAGCCCTCTCTGGGCTGGACGTGGAAACAGGGGCCCTCTCTGGGCTTGATTCGGGATCTGAGGCCCTCGTCCGGGAAACAATGGGAAACAATAAACACTGAACGAAACACGGAAACAAAAGGGGGGGAAAACACGCCAATATTACTATTTTGTCGTTCGGGTCTTCTGTCACACACTGTGTCGGAGAGAATGACGGAGATGTGGATCAGAGAAACAGTCTTTAATAAATCCAAAAAAAGGAGTAATCCACACTAGGAATGACTGTGACACACAAACATGACGTTAGTAAACCCGACAAAGACAGACAATGCATGGGGTAACGAGGGTAATTAAAAGACACACCTGGATGACATGAACACAATCAAGCACGGGATAAATTGGGTCACGGAGCACATGGGGAGGGAAAACACAACAAAACAGTTCCATATTCCTGACACAGTCATAAAAAATATATTAAATATTAAAAATATACTGTCTTTATGTTGTTTGTACATTAATTTGAAGATTGAATGTGATTTTAATGTCAGGTTGGGTTACATTTTTTATTTATTTATTATTTTTTTTAATCTATTGACAGCACTAATATATATATATATATATATATATATATATAATATATATATATATATATATATAT
>NW_015551121.1:68423-71128 GCF_001515605.1 Sinocyclocheilus anshuiensis
GGGTGCAGGACACTATAGTTAATTTATGTAAGCAAGGATAGCAAAATAAATTAAACTGTTACATATTAAACCCGAAAAATGTCATACAGTAATTCTATATTAAAACATAATTTTTGTTTAGTAATATGCATTGCTAAGAACCTCATTGACCTGACTGCAGTTCGTCGTCGTAACCAACTTGAGTGGGGTTAATGCTCACATTCGATGGCGTCTGGCACTTTGGAGAGGTGTTCTCTTCATGGATGCATCCCGGTTTTCACTGTACAGGGCAGATGGCAGACAGCGTGTATGGCGTCGTGTGGGTGAGCGGTTTGCTGATGTCAACGTTGTGGATCAAGTGGTCCATGGTGGCGGTGGGGTTATGGTATGGGCAAGCGTATGTTATGGACAACGAACACAGGTGCATTTTATTGATGGCATTTTGAATGCACAGAGATACCGTGACGAGATCCTGAAGCCCATTGTACAACTTTAAAGGCGATTTTCTCAGTATTTAGATTTTTTTGCACCAATGTATGTGGAAATTCTCTAGAGTCAGATGCAGCCATCAGCCAGGAAGCTCATGGGCCGTCTTTACATCTTTCAGCATGATAACGATGCCAAACACACTGCAAAGAAGGTTGGTGATTTCTTAAAGCAGAAGAAGATTAAAGTACTAAACTGGCCACCACAAAGTCCAGATCTAAACCCGAATGAGCATCTCTGAGTGGTGATGGAACGTCGTCGCCTGGATGATGTGCCAAAAAACCAACAGGAACTGAAGAACCTGCTGCAGCGAGTCTGTGAAAATATTGAAGTTCAGGTTTACATGAACCTGGTTGACAGCATGCCCAGGAGACTACAGGCTGTCATTGAGGCTAAGGCCATGTTTACACTTGTGCGTTTTCGTTTTAAAATGAAAACGATCCTAGTATACACTGGCATTTTCACTGCGTTTCAGAAACGATCCCCGTCTGCACTACACAACCCGAAAACGCATGTCACATGACCATTCATGCAGGTACCACCATAGATATGTAGAGGTAGATGCCCTATTATTTAGATGGCGGACACGTCTACGTGCTTTGAGCAGTCAAATGGGTAATCTGCCTACACATATCTATGGGTACAACAATGAGCATGATGTTATTGTTTACACGGTCATCAAGGATACGCAGAGAGAATGTGGGCAGCCACACCATCGTTTTCAAAAGTCTCTGTTTTGGTCCGTTTACACTGAAACGCAACCCTGGAGTTTTCAAACTAAAATGGGGTCTGTAGCGTTTTCAGAAGTCTCTGTTTTCGAGGGTCGAAAACCCCGGAGTAGTGTAAACGACAGGTGTAACCGTAGCAAAAGTTATGCGTTTTAAAATGAAAACGCACTAGTGTAAACGGGGCCTAAGTGTAGCCCAACAAAGTATTGATAGTTGTGTAAATATTGTCATAATAACAGTTGTCTGAATAATATTTGGTTGATTGTAATCCATTACATACCTTTCTATCAAAGTTATCTGATATTATCAAGATTAATTTGTCCTGACACAGTTTAACTCTTGAGTTTTTGTCATATTTTATTACCATTTTCTAAACTATAGCAAATAAACTGTGATAATGTGAGAAATTTTGAACGTGTCTGAATAAATGAGGAGGCAAAATCCACACTTTTTTAAATGAAATGTAAATTCATGTCCCAGTCACATTTTCTTGGTTAAACATTACATTAATAGGCTATTCTATTTATTAAAACCAAGTATACATCTCATCGGTTTAGTGTTTTTTGTTTTTTTAAACATTTTACATTTATTCCAAAAAAATAACTCAAGGCAGTAAGAATTTAAACAATATATTTTATTTAAACAAATATTTATTTTATTTATGAACTGATGTTCAGCTGTTCTGTTTAATAATAAACTTATTTTCAGTTAATCAGTCAACAGAGCTCGGTAAACACTGTCACAGCTGTGGAGATGTACCTACACTGAACAAAATTATAAACGCAACATTTCTTTTTGCCCCCATTTTTCATGAGCTGAACTCAAAGATCTAAGACTTTTTCTATGTACACAAAAGGCCTATTTCTCTCAAATATTGTTCACAAATCTGTCTAAATCTGTGTTAGTGAGCACTTCTCCTTTGCCGAGATAATCCATCCACCTCACAGGTGTGGCATATCAAGATGCTGATTAGACAGCATGATTATTGCACAGGTGTGCCTTAGGCTGGCCACAATAAAAGGCCACTCTAAAATGTGCAGTTTTATCACACAGCACAATGCCACAGATGTCGCAAGTTTTGAGGGAGCGTGCAATTGGCATGCTGACTGCAGGAATGTCCACCAGAGCTGTTACCCGTGAATTGAATGTTCATTTCTCTACCATAAGCCGTCTCCAAAGGCGTTTCAGAGAATTTGGCAGTACATCCAACCGGCCTCACAACCGCAGACCACGTGTAACCACACCAGCCCAGGACCTCCACATCCAGCATCTTCACCTCCAAGACCGTCTGAGACCAGCCACCCGGACAGCTGCTGCAACAATCGGTTTGCATAACCAAAGAATTTCTGCACAAACTGTCAGAAACCGTCTCAGGGAAGCTCATCTGCATGCTCGTCGTCCTCATCGGGGTCTCGACCTGACTGCAGTTCGTCGTCATAACCGACTTGAGTGGGCAAATGCTCACATGGGGGCAAAAACAAAAGTGTTGCATTTATAATTTTGTTCAGTGTA
>NW_015551121.1:72925-76213 GCF_001515605.1 Sinocyclocheilus anshuiensis
CACCTCATGTTGCAGCATGATAATGCATGGCCCCATGTTGCAAGGATCTGTACACGATTCCTGGAAGCTGAAAACATCCCAGTTCTTGCATGGTCAGCATACTCACCGGAGTTTGTTTGGGATGCTCTGGATCGGCGTATACGACAGCGTGTTCCAGTTCCTGCCAATATCCAGCAACTTCGCACAGCCATTGAAGAGGAGTGGACCAACATTCCACAGGCCACAATCAACAACCTGATCAACTCTATGCGAAGGAGATGTGTTGCACTGCGTGAGGCAAATGGTGGTCACACCAGATACTGACTGGTTTTCGGACCCCCCCGGAGCCCCCAATACAGTAAAACTGCACATTTTAGAGTGGCCTTTTATTGTGGCCAGCCTAAGGCACACCTGTGCAATAATCATGCTGTCTAATCAGCATCTTGATATGCCACACCTGTGAGGTGGATGGATTATCTCGGCAAAGGAGAAGTGCTCACTAACACAGATTTAGACAGATTTGTGAACAATATTTGAGAGAAATAGGCCTTTTGTGTACATAGAAAAAGTCTTAGATCTTTGAGTTCAGCTCATGAAAGATACGGGCAAAAACACAAGTTTTGCGTTCATAATTTTGTTCAATGTATTTCAAAAAGCTGATTGCTCACTAAAAACCCTCTTTAGTCAAAACAAATCACGTTTTCAGGCCATTTGAAGTTTGATGTTGACTTCACAAAGTGGTGATATATAAATGTTTGAGTTGTTTACTTACTTTTTTATTAGTCTTCCCATTAATGCCATCATATTGTTCATTCAGACTAATTCGCCAACGTTGAATGCGCACAAATGCAAGGGGCGAGATTTATCACATGAACCAGTCATAGCTGGTCATATTCAGTCATATAGAATCATATTGCGATTGAGGCATGCCTCCTCTCGTGTGACTTTCCCCCATTCATTCTTCATTACCCTCCTCCAAACCCACCCCACACTTTGGGGTTGTGTTTGAGCCCAAGTCAATGGGCTCAGGGAAGGCAAGATATACGTGGACTCCCGATGTAACTTTACCTGCTGTTGTCGCTGTTGGACAGTTTTACTTTAGAAAAAAACAAGTGATTTATACACTTTTTGTGTCATATATTGTAATATTTGCATTGTTTTATTTTTGTACTGATTTTTTTTTTCTGCACTGCACTGCCTCCCTTGCCTTCTTGTAGGAAATGCCCCATATATGGGTGCAGAATTGGTCCAAAGTCAGAGTTGGAAACGTCTTGGGGAAAAAAAAAGTATTTTTTCAAAGAAAATTGCATGCAAATTGTATAATATCCAAGGTACTCATTTCTAGTAATTGTGCAGTTAATTCTCATATTGTATTTTTTTGAAAGTTATATATTTGTCCTCTCCCCAAATTTGTCACTACCGAAACATTTATAATAATTTTTGAATTCAATTAAAGTTTATTTGTATAGTGCTTTTCACGATACATTTATATTTACATTTAGTAATTTAGCAGACACTTTTATCCAAAGCGACTTACAAATGAGGACAATAAAGACAGTCAAAACTAACAAAAGAGCAACAATATATAAGTGCAAATGACAAGCCTCGGTTAGCCTAACACAGTACATGTAGCAAGGTGTATATATATATATATATATATATAGTAATCTGCCTACACATATCTATGGGTACAACAATGAGCATGATGTTATTGTTTACACGGTCATCAAGGATACGCAGAGAGAATGTGGGCAGCCACACCATCGTTTTCAAAAGTCTCTGTTTTGGTCCGTTTACACTGAAACGCAACCCTGGAGTTTTCAAACTAAAATGGGGTCTGTAGCGTTTTCAGAAGTCTCTGTTTTCGAGGGTCGAAAACCCCGGAGTAGTGTAAACGACAGGTGTAACCGTAGCAAAAGTTATGCGTTTTAAAATGAAAACGCACTAGTGTAAACGGGGCCTAAGTGTAGCCCAACAAAGTATTGATAGTTGTGTAAATATTGTCATAATAACAGTTGTCTGAATAATATTTGGTTGATTGTAATCCATTACATACCTTTCTATCAAAGTTATCTGATATTATCAAGATTAATTTGTCCTGACACAGTTTAACTCTTGAGTTTTTGTCATATTTTATTACCATTTTCTAAACTATAGCAAATAAACTGTGATAATGTGAGAAATTTTGAACGTGTCTGAATAAATGAGGAGGCAAAATCCACACTTTTTTAAATGAAATGTAAATTCATGTCCCAGTCACATTTTCTTGGTTAAACATTACATTAATAGGCTATTCTATTTATTAAAACCAAGTATACATCTCATCGGTTTAGTGTTTTTTGTTTTTTTAAACATTTTACATTTATTCCAAAAAAATAACTCAAGGCAGTAAGAATTTAAACAATATATTTTATTTAAACAAATATTTATTTTATTTATGAACTGATGTTCAGCTGTTCTGTTTAATAATAAACTTATTTTCAGTTAATCAGTCAACAGAGCTCGGTAAACACTGTCACAGCTGTGGAGATGTACCTACACTGAACAAAATTATAAACGCAACATTTCTTTTTGCCCCCATTTTTCATGAGCTGAACTCAAAGATCTAAGACTTTTTCTATGTACACAAAAGGCCTATTTCTCTCAAATATTGTTCACAAATCTGTCTAAATCTGTGTTAGTGAGCACTTCTCCTTTGCCGAGATAATCCATCCACCTCACAGGTGTGGCATATCAAGATGCTGATTAGACAGCATGATTATTGCACAGGTGTGCCTTAGGCTGGCCACAATAAAAGGCCACTCTAAAATGTGCAGTTTTATCACACAGCACAATGCCACAGATGTCGCAAGTTTTGAGGGAGCGTGCAATTGGCATGCTGACTGCAGGAATGTCCACCAGAGCTGTTACCCGTGAATTGAATGTTCATTTCTCTACCATAAGCCGTGTATATATACATATACATATACACACAAACACACACAAAGAAAAAAAAAACAAGTAGGATAGAATAGAACAAAATAGAAAGCTAGTGTTTTTTTGTTGTTGTTCTTTTTAAATAAAAAAGAAGATAAATAGATAAAGTAGAATTAGAGGGTCAAAGAGTTAGAGGGTCAAATTAAGATGGAACAGATGTGTTTTTAGTCGTTTCTTGAAGATGGCTAAGGACTCAGCTGCTCGGTTTGAGTTGGGCAGGTCATTCCACCAGGAGGGAACAGTTAATGAAAAAGTCAGTGAAACGATACAATCGTTGCAAAGCAACTTTACAGAAAATTAAGTTTCTACAATATATTTAGTAGTAGCTTGTCA
>NW_015551121.1:76373-77793 GCF_001515605.1 Sinocyclocheilus anshuiensis
ATATTTCAAGTGTAATTTATGAGATTTGTTGTATTTTGAATCTAATTTTTCTTTTATAAAAGGAAAAAGTTGATCATACTGATTTCAAAGTTAAGGATTAATTAGTTTGAATATACATTGAACCAAAAACTATCATAACATCTTAGTTGATAATTTAGTATACTTTTATTTTTGACAAAACATCCCATGTTTCGGTAGTGACTGCACATTTTCGGTAGTGACAGTAATGCTTTTGTACCAACCACATCACATTACAGAATTTTAACTTGCATACTAAACACTACAGAAACATACTGAAATAGTTTCTACAATATATTTAGTAGTAGCTTGTCAGTGGTGACTATGTGAAATTGATGAACATATGGCAGAAATGTATGGTAAAAATCAGTTAATGGCGTAATCAAACAGACGATGAACGCTATTAACAGCAATGATTATATGTTGCAATCAACCAACCACATCACATTACAGAATTTTAACTTGCATACTAAACACTACAGAAACATACTGAAATACAAAAAAAAAAAATTGCACAACTACTAAAATTTTGTATGGATTATATATGAGGATTATGTATTCCCTTTTGTCACTACCGAAACATTGATGACATGTTTCGGTCGTGACTGTTTCGGTAGTGACAATTTTATGGGATAACACCAACAAGAAAAAAAAAATGTCACTACCGAAACTCCACCAAATATTTTGGTAGTGGAAATTTTAGATAGTTTTGAACCTAACTCGAAGCTGCTAATCAGCACATGGTTAGCTAGCACAGTTCTGGACAGTGGTACACATATAAAAACTAAATGTTATGGAATAACTCTCAAAAAACGTGTGCTTAATTGCAGAAAAAAAGGTGTTCAGTAGTTACGTTCCTTAAAATTACAGATTTTTCAGACTATTGAACACATTTACCTCAAAGTGATAGGGCCTATCTACTCACCACGTAGCTATGAGAGAGAGGGGGGCACAGGAATATTTCCTGATCATAAATTTAGTGGTGTACTTAAAATCAGTCTCAGCCAATGGGCTAAAACATACACTGTTTCGGTAGTGACATGAAAAATGTGGGACATTTCTTTTTACATAAAGTTTCATAATTTATAAATAAAATAAAAAATAAATATATATTTTTGAAATACTTTTTAAAATAATTAAAATTATACTTTTAAAAACAACAATGGAAAAAAATACAAAAAATATTTCAATATCATTTTCATAAGTTGAAATTTAGGGGTTAGGGTTTGGGACAGCAACCTTCCAGGTGAAAGTACCCAATAAATTATGATTTTATATATATTAACCTTATTAATATTTTAAATAGTATTGTGGGTTTCAATAGATAATAGAAGTATCTTAATAAACATCTAAGATATTAAGACTTACATGATTTTTAAATGTTTTTTTTTTTTTTTGTTTG
>NW_015551121.1:79100-85567 GCF_001515605.1 Sinocyclocheilus anshuiensis
TTACCACGGGATGTCAATCCCGTGGCAAAAACAGAGAAACAAATAGAGACATAATTAGCGTAGCTGCTGTTCCAACCAAGCAAAAATTATTTGTTCAACCCAAGCTAAGGAATAATAATGTGCATTTGATGAGATATAACAGTAGTACAAGATTATGAGATGCTTTATTTGAATGCTTGGCCAAAGAGATGTGTCTTTAATCTAGATTTAAACAGAGAGAGAGTGTCTGAACCCCGAACGTTATCAGGAAGGCTATTCCAGAGTTTGGGAGCCAAATGCGAAAAAGCTCTACCTCCTTTAGTGGACTTTGCTATCCTTGGTTCTACCAAAAGTCCAGAGTTTTGCGACCTTAGGGAGCATGATAGATTGTAGCGTGGTAGAAGACTAGTTAAGTACACAGGAGCTAACCCATTAAGGGCCTTATAGGTAAGTAATAATATTTTGTAACTGATACGGAAATTAATAGGTAGCCAGTGCAGAGACTGTAAAATTGAGGTAATATGATCATATTTTCTTCACCTGGTAAGGACACTAGCCGCTGTATTTAGGACTACCTGTAGCTTGTTTATTGAAGATGCAGGACAACCACCTAGCAGTGCATTACAATAGTCCAGCCTATGCATGAACTAGCTTTTCTGCATCAGAAACAGGTAACATGTTTCGTAGCTTGGCAATGTTTCTGAGATGGAAGAATGCTGTTTTTGTAACATGGGAAATATGATTTATAAATATGACATCCGTCTAGTTGCAAATTGTAATCCAAGAGATTCTGTTTTACTTCACATTTTAAAAGAATAAATAAGATACATTTAAAAATAACAATGGAAAGAAATACAACAATTATTTCAATATAATTTTCCTTAGTTGAAATTTAGGGGCACAATTGAAAGATCCCAATAAATTATGATTTTATATATATTAAGCTTACTAATAGATAATAGACGGATCTTAGTAAACATCTAAGATTTAAATACTTAAATGCTTTTTAAATGTGTTTTTGGATAAGGGACAGCAGTTTTGACCAGTTCTGTAGAATGGCCCATATGGTTGGTCTCAGAACATAAAAATCAATAGCCAGACAACCTGCTTATTTTAAATTTCTTTAATTATTCATAGATTTCTCATTTGATATTTAGTCTCCACCCAACTCAGAATTGCATTTCTTAAAAGTTATGAAAATAAAGAATATCAAAATAAGGATAGTAAAACCTATCAACTTGACAGTGAATAGTAAAAAAAATAACAGATAAAGTTCAATGTTTTGGCCAAAAAAAAAAAACATTCTGGAAACACTAAAATATACACAAAGACAAAGAAATTTAATTTCCTCTAACAAATGAGTACATCATCCCTGAGAACATTGCAAACCTTCTGTCGGATACTATTTTCTGCCCTGAGAGAACAGGATGCTATACAGACAGACGGCACACCTAAAAGTCAATCATTTTTTATGTAATAAAATTGTAAAGGCATCACTTTGGGTCAACATATGAACTAACTCATTCTTTGAGACATAGCTGGCTCGGATATCTGCCTCAGACTGGAATCGGCAGGTTGTCCCTGAAACAGGAAGCTCGTTGGGGAACTGGGTAGCTGCATAGATCCTGATATATTCGAGCCATCTGATCACCGGCCATGTCATCTGAGATTTCCAGATTCCCGCTGCTGTACTGGGATCGCCGGGCGGTCACTGCATCCACCAACTGCTGGCAGTTCAATGCTGTGATCTGTTTGGACAAAGAATTAGGTTATTGCTATGTTTCATAATATCTTCAATTCAGGTTATTAAGAAGATAAACAGAAAAAAATATGAAAAGAATCTGCAGCAAAAAAAGCGACTTTTATTGTCTATGAGTAAACTAACAAATGTAATTAATATTAAGAAAGTCTCCATTTTCAATGTTTACAACAAGATTAAATTGGTTAATGCATTAGTGTGAAAATCTATTTACAGCATTAATTAATCTAGGTTAATGTGCTTTTAGAAATCTACCATGGTTTATTCATGTTCATTCATACTACATTAAATGTCAATTTATACAACTAACAATCTATTATGAATATAATGTAATTTATAATAATTACCTGCACAATGATTAATTTGCTCTTGACAGTGCTGAAATCATTAAACTCTTCCCCAAAACAGAGTGTGACAGTGGGCTCCAGAGACTGATAATGACCCTCCTGAAATAACTGCAGCACTGAAGGAAAAAAAAAAAAGTGATTTGTGATATAAATCTTACCCATTGATCCAATTAGTACATAACTAATGAATCAGGTCAATTGCATTTCAAAAATAGTTAAATAAATAAACTGATACTGATAATGTTATTAATGACCTTTAAGTACCTTATATACTGACACACTCGATTTTATTAGTAAAATGCAATTGTGAACTGTATTTCAGCAGTCTTGTACTGAAACAGACTTTCACAAAAATAATTCTGGAGTTATAATATATCTGGGAAGATGTTTGTTTACCTTGCAGGAACCTGGCAGTGTCAAAGATCTTCACCACAGCATCTCGCTCCAGTTTACAGGGGTTGGGGTTATACTGAGGGTCCTGGCCACTCCAGAACACTCTGCTCTGGCACAGACGCTTGATAAAAATGCCCTCTCTGTTAGCACGCAGCAGTATGCCACGCTCCAAATGACTAAAAAGTTTAAGGGTGATGTGACGCTGACGCTCGTTCTCAATGAGATCAGCAGATGGGAAGCGGATATTCTGAAGGCTGTCTGGTCCATACAAGAAGCCGCTAGCCAGAGGGGGCTGGCAGGGGGAGATACGGCAGCCCTCTGGATGAGTGGTAACCGTGCTGCCCACCAGCCGACCTCCATAGTAGAAACAAATCATCATCTGAGAGAATGCTGGAGACAGGGAGAAATGTGTGCTTAACTGTACCATTCATGCAAAAGTGAAACAATTGATGATGTAAAACAGGGTTCCAGGGTGTTCCATGACTTTTCCAGTCAACTATATATATAGACCAGCTCAATGCAAATGACTGTAAATGATGTGATTAATGAATAATATCAAGAGACCAGCTCAATGCAAATGACTGTAAATGATGTGATTAATGAATAATATCAATGCATTGAGCTGGTCTCTTGATATTATTCATTAATCACATCATTTACAGTCATTTGCATTGAGCTGGTCTCTTGATATTATTCATTAATCACATCATTTACAGTCATTTGCATTGAGCTGGTCTCTTGATATTATTCATTAATCACATCATTTACAGTCATTTGCATTGAGCTGGTCTCTGCCCTTCTACCTGATACCATGTACCACTATATGTCATAAAGCTTAATGTATATACACATATTTTATATTTATTTATATACTTTTTTATTTGCACTTCTGGTTAGATGCTAACTGCATTTAATTGTCTCTGCGCTTGTCTCTGTACTCTGCACAATGACAATAATGTTGAATCTAATCTAATCTAAACATGCAAAAGTAATTCTGCCATGGGCTCTTTGGGTACGGAGACTATGAGATGCGATTAAAAACAGAAAACAAAAAGTCCTGAACAAATGTTCTAATATGAGTTTATATAAAATAAATAAATTCACAACACAACAGAATCTACAACTCACATACAACAGAAATGGCATACCAGCATTGAATGTACCCGCAGGATCTTGATGAACAACAGCAGCTGTGAATATTCATAAAACACATAAACATGAACACAAAATGTAATTTACAAAATATCAGTACCTACCACTACAACAAGAAAGAAAGAAAGAAAAAGAAAGGGTGCAACACAAAACACTAAGTCAGCAACTCTGACGGAAGTTAGTCAATCTCACACTGGCCGTGTAGCACATAAATTTGCAGCCAAATTATTTTTACATTTTCCATGTAATATTTTGAAAACAGTTTTCATGCACACGTTTAAGAAACCAAAAAAGTACTTGTGTTAAAATTACTTTTATTTTCTTAAATATTCTTAAAATATTAAAAATCACAAACAGTTGTACCATTGTGAGATCCCTGCTGCCACCATTCCTGCACTGAAGGCATGTTACTGCCTTCATCAAGGGGAGAATGACTACGCTTCAGGATGCCCATGTATTCATCATTTGGAGACTGCACATACAGATTATGTAGAAATAATAAGCCATGAGTCAATTATTGCCACAATCCACACTAAATCTTCATTCCCCTCAATACCTTCATCATTCACCATTCTGAGGGAAAACTGAGCAGTTAAAGGGATAGTTCACCCAAAAATGAAAATTCTGTAATTAATTACCCTCGTGTCGTTCCAAACCCGTAAGTCCTTTTTTTAATTAAAATTTTTAATTTTAATTTTACGAAGCTACGATAATACTTTTTGTGTGCAAAGAAAACAATAATAACATAATTTATTCAGCAATTCTTCTCCCCGAGTTACCGTCTTTCACCATTTTGGAGAGTACCCCAGAACGTAATCAACGTAATCAGCGTTGTTTACGTTCAGTAGAAAGCGCGCACATGCTGAACGTAAACAACACTGATTACATTGATAACGTTCTGGGGTACTCTCCAAAAGGGTGGAAGACAGTAACTCGGGGAGTATTAATAAATTGCTTAATAAGCTATGTTATTATTGTTTTCTTTGCACACAAAAAGTATTCTCGTAGCTTCGTAAAATTACGGTTGAACCCCTGATGTCACATGGACTATTTTACCGATGTCCTTGCTACGTTTTTGTGTGTTGATCATGGTAATATCCTTGCTGTCTATGGAGTGTCAGAGAGCTCTCAGATTCCATCAAAAATATCTTAATTTGTGTTCCAAAGATAAACGAAGGTCTTACGTGTTTGGAACAACATGAGGGTGACAGGATTTTCATTTTTGGGTGAACTAACCCTTTAACAGGTGGATAAATGGCAATACCTCTTTAAGAAGTTCATCCAGGTTTGGTGAGCAGCCCTTTTCAGTATCAGTGCTGCAGCCAGAAAGGGCAGAGACTGTGACTTTACCCACTACAAAATAAAATATACAGCCACTAATTAACTTAATTTGTAAAGACATTACATAATATGACATAATGTACATAATATTACATAATATTTAGTTAAAAATTAAATGGGCATTTTGTAGAGTCCCTGAACTTCTATTAATGCATATCTGCATAAGAATTTGTCTCTGTGCTATTTCTAATGTTTCTTGGAAAAGTAAAAAAACAAAGCAAACACGTACACTTCTGTTCTTCCTCTGGCACAATCCGGTACACTTTGTAAGGCTCAGAGATGTCAAGCTGGGATCGGTCAGTAACTTCCTCAAAATCTGGGCTCTTGTTGAGTGCACAGCGCAATCTGGTCTTCCATGTCGCTGGTTCAGCTTTATCCCCCTCCTTAAACTTCCCTTTAAATATCGCCCACGCCTGTGAAAACAAATGCTTAGTCAGATATCACCACAACATCTGAATTGCTTTCAAAACATTTACTTGTAAAGTAACTGAGGGGCTGAATACAGTGGACATTTCATTGTATTTTAGAACAGACAAACAGTTGCAGGACATCATTAATGTAACAATATAAAATATAATTTAGTTAAAAAATGAATTTAGCAATAAATTATACTATAATTATAATAATTTTTACTTTAGTTATGTTTTAGTTAGAAATTATAACTTCTATTAGCAATGACTAATTACTGGATAATTACTGTAAAAATAAGTTTGCATGAGGGTGAAAGCCAGCAATGTCAAACTGTGGCAAAATCTCAACAGAGGTAACTGTCCATTAGTTCATTTGAACATAATTTAAAATAAAGCATTGCACATTTAGATGTTATGTTTGTGTCAAATTTTGCGTATCATTTGCCATTGTCTAAATAAATGATCTAAATAACCAGAATCTTATCATCTACATATTACAAAATCTACATACTTTTATCAAACAGCGACAACAACAAACATATTAGTAGTAGTAATAATAATAGTAAGTTAATAGTAACAGCAGCAGCACTTTATATAGACTAAATGATAATTTATAATAAAAGAATGCTTACTTTGAAGATGGACGCATCCACCTCCTGGTTGTAGTCTTGTTTTCCTGCATGTTTCCAGGGGATTCTGAACATGGTGCGGTTCTCATCCTCCCATAGCAGTCCATTATAGATGTTACTGTCGATCTGTTCTATAAGCCACTGTTTTAGTCTGCGACCACCCGGATTCATCTTTTACACTCTTACTTAACTCTAAAGTCGTTACGGCGGGCTGATGAGGAATATGTAATTTACATTCACAACCATCCACGCCGCTTTATTTATAAAAGACACCCGCTCAAGTGAGGAACAGAGAATGTCATGACAAAGGATTGGCCAGCACAACACCGAGGCGTCCAATCAGTATGCCTTAGGGCTGGTGACGTATGAATATGTAAATACAATTATACGAAGCGGAGGCATTTACAAGAAATCTCTATCCAGCTCTGGAGGTGTGTAAAGTGATCTGAAGGGAAAG